>NC_060142.1:62417332-62720362 GCF_021461385.2 Schistocerca piceifrons
TTCTTTTTCTGTAGTCTTGGCAGGTGTCATACTACGCAATGGTTAGAGAATATGAGTCATGTGGTAAGAATATGTTACAGTCTTAAGTAAACATGATAAACAGCGAGAGCAGGCGAGATACCAACAGACATCTCACAGAACTGAAAACAACAAATAAACAAATGTGAACTACGTTACAACGAAGGATTTCAAGTGTCAAAACTTCCAAAATGCAACACAACTTCAAAGACATTAAAACATATGTTTTGACAGAGAATAGAGAAACTGTGTGATTGTGAAACTGTTGTGTTCATTTTTTGCAGCTTATGTGACAGACTATTATGTTTTCATCATTTCCTTGGGAGGGGTCACATTCATATTCATATGAACACCTAAATCATGCAATGAGGGATATCTCACTCACTCACCAGACAAACAAGGTAGGTGGATCAATAAGAGGTTCCTATCATACACAAGTAGTGTCACTAATGATGTGTGTGACACACCAGACTTGTTTCCTGGTGGAGATTCAGTTGTGTTGTCGTCTTGCCATCAAACGTTTGCAGTTCCTATACAAAAGCCACTCCTAATAGAGCAATTGTGCAGAATGAACTATCATTATAGGTCTCTTCCCTATACCTCGCTTTTGCAGATGGATGTTACGCCATGACACATGCACAAATTAGTATACAACGGACAGCAGAAAAAGAAAAGAAAGTTGGCACACAGGAGGTTTGAACATGGCTTGGCTGCTTGGTAATCCAACACCGTGACCACTTACCCATGACACCATCACTCTTTCAGCTCACTCTATATTGCACTTCCTTTCCTTGGACCGTTCACTCCTCCCCCCCCCCCCCCCCCCCCCAGTTCAGTACACCTTCTTCCTGTTTTCAAGCCTGATCTGTGTTCAGGTTTTGGCGCATTGGGCCCTCTTACCACAAAATCAGAGAGGTGTGCAGTGGGGAGTATCCCTTGTCGGTGCCTCAAATGGATTACTGTATGATGAAATTCATAACTTAATATACCATAATTCATTCAGAAACTCACAAAATAGGTTTACTGTCAATACGACTTTAACATATACTGATGTCTGATCTAATTTTACTACAGTATGTAGTGAGTTAATTAGCATATCTAAGGAGTGTGCTATCATCTAGCAGGATTTATGACGAGCAAACGAAGATAAAAGTCTGCTGCATTGTGCTACCACCTGGTTGCACTGACGTAACCTTCTAGTTGAGTAGCAAGGACTAGATGTGCACATCGTGAATCGCACACATTGTTAATCAAATCCGTATATATTTGTTGCGTAAGAAAATCATGTCATGCGAGTTGCACATGTATGAAAGCTCATTAAAAATTGCACAACTGAAAGTGTGCTTGCAACCTTGTTGCCAAGTTTCACGAAGTCTAGAGGAGCTGTAGCGGAGTAGATTAAAGTGCCGTATCTTTCAGATTTTCACATCTATGTTACATTTAACATCATTCAAAGAAAAATAAGCAATAAATCTGCAAGGTGTCGAGAGTTAGTGTGTTCATGTGCTCTTACATAGCACCCACCACTGTACCTGATCAGTTTGAGATGAATCACAAGAATGGTGTTATGAAACTGTATTTCATGTCTGATGTAGCTCTTATTCTGAAGAATCTGAAAAACCATTTAACAATTTTCGACCACATTATTTTTCCGTCACTGAAGGCAACAATTTTCCACTTCCACCTGTCTCCACTCAGCATGCTGTAAAGCTTTATGATTTTGACAGAGAGAAAAATTGAACATTGCTTGGAATCTATGATGAAACTTAATATGGCTAGCATATTACAATAAAATGAAAGTTGGTCCTGCTGAAGCACTTTTCAATCATAGTGTTTAAGCAGCATTTAAGTGTGTGTCATCTGCATATTTTAAAAAACATAATTTTCTGGCGGTTAAAATTATTGACCTGTTGTTATTGTGGTCTTCAGTCCTGAGACTGGTTTGATGCAGCTCTCCATGCTACTCTATCCTGTGCAAGCTTCTTCAGCTCCCAGTACCTACTGCAACCTACATCCTTCTGAATCTGCCTAGTGTATTCATCTCTTGGTCTCCCTCTATGATTTTTACCCTCCACGCTGCCCTCCAATGCTAAATTTGTGATCCCTTGATGCCTCAAAACATGTCCTACCAACCGATCCCTTCTTCTAGTCAAGTTGTGCCACAAACTTCTCTTCTCCCCAATCCTATTCAATACCTCCTCATTAGTTACGTGATCTACCCACCTTATCTTCAGCATTCTTCTGTAGCACCACATTTCGAAAGCTTCTATTCTCTTCTTGTCCAAACTTGTTAGCGTCCATGTTTCACTTCCATACATGGCTACACTCCATACAAATACTTTCAGAAACGACTTCCTGACACTTAAATCCATACTCGATGTTAACAAATTTCTCTTCTTCAGAAACACTTTCCTTGCCATTGCCAGTCTACATTTTATATCCTATCTACTTCGACCATCATCAGTTATTTTGCTCCCTAAATAGCAAAACTCCTTTACTACTTTAAGTGTCTCATTTCCTAATCTAATCCCCTCAGCATCACCCGATTTAATTTGACTACATTCCATTATCCTCGTTTTGCTTTTGTTGATGTTCATCTTATATCCTCCTTTCAAGACACTGTCAATTCCGTTCAACTGCTCTTCCAAGTCCTTTGCTGTCTCTGACAGAATTACAATGTCATCGGCAAACCTCAAAGTTTTTACTTCTTCTCCATGAATTTTAATACCTACTCCGAATTTTTCTTTTGTTTCCTTTACTGCTTGCCCAATATACAGATTGAATAACATCGGGGAGAGGCTACAACCCTGTCTCACTCCTTTCCCAACCACTGCTTCCCTTTCATGCCCCTTGACTCTTATAACTGCCATCTGGTTTCTGTACAAATTGTAAATAGCCTTTCGCTCCCTGTATTTTACCCCTGCCACCTTCAGAATTTGAAAGAGAGTATTCCAGTTAACGTTGTCAAAAGCTTTCTCTAAGTCTACAAATGCTAGAAACGTAGGTTTGCCTTTTCTTAATCTTTCTTCTAAGATAAGTCTAAGGTTAGTATTGCCTCACGTGTTCCAACATTTCTATGGAATCCAAACTGATCTTCCCTGAGGTCCGCTTCTACCAGTTTTTCCATTCGTCTGTAAAGAATTCGCATTAGTACGAGGGCGGTTCAGAAAGTAACCGCCGATTGGTCACAGTGCGGGTTGTGGGGGGAGTAGCGACGCCATCTGTGCGTTCACGCACTCAACAGGTCAGTCGGCATCAAACCGTGGTCGAGTGAACGTCGTACCTGCGCTAGTTTAATTTTTGTGGCGGTTTGAAATGTGTGCTGCAATAGAAAACCCCGCCAAATGTGAAGTGCGTGCTGTCATAAGGTTTTTTACAGCCAAAGGATATTCTGCAGCAGCTATTCATCGTGAGCTTTGTGCCGTGTACGGACCAAGAGTTATGAGTGAAGGAGTTGTCCGTGAATGGGTATGTTTATTTAAAAGTGGACGAGAAAACGTTCATGATGAAGAGAGGAGTGGTAGACCATCATTGGTGACTGACAAACTCGTTCAGACAGTTGATGCAAAAGTTCGTGAAAATCGACGTTTCTCAATGTCGGAGTTGTCTACTGGTTTTCCACAGATTTCTAAGACTCTCTTGTACGAGATAGTGACAGCAAGATTGGGTTACCGTAAGTTCTGTGCACAATGGGTGCCCAAAATTCTTACCAACCACCACAAAACTCAAAGAATGGCCTCTGCATTAGACTTTCTGTCACGTTATGAGGACGAAGGAGAACCATTGTTAAACAGAATCGTGACCGGTGACGAAACCTGGATTAAGTACGTGAACCCTGAGACAAAAGAACAATCAAAGATGTGGGCACATTCAAATTCGCCTACCAAACCAAGAAAAGCCTCGCAAGATTTTTCTGCCAGAAAACTGATGGCAACGGTGTTTTGGGATGCCAAGGGGGTGTTGTTGGTTGAATTCATGGAACGTGGTACGACCATTAATCAAGACGTGTACTGTGAAACAATAAAAAAGTTACGAAGGGCTATACAGAACAAACGCCGTGGTATGCTGACTTCCGGTATCGTTTTTTTGCACGATAACGCCCGTCCTCACTCTGCTCGCAGAACAACGGCCCTTCTTGAGTCCTTCAAGTGGGACGTTATCAACCATCCACCTTACAGCCCAGACCTGGCGCCAAGTGATTATCACCTCTTCATGCATTTGAAGAAATGGCTCGGGTCACAGCGGTTTGATGACGACGAAGAGCTCAAAGATGCGGTCACAGGCTGGCTCCAGGCACAAGCGGGTGATTTTTATGCAGAAGGAATTTCAAAGCTTGTGAAGAGATACGATAAGTGTCTCAATCGCTATGGAGACTATGTAGAAAAATAGTGCAAAGATGTAGTTGTAAGATGTATATATTAAAATATTTTTATTTAACTTGGTGTATTTTTTTAAATCAACTGGAGGTTACTTTCTGAACGGCCCTCGTATTTTGCAGCTGTGACTTATTAAACTGATAGTTCCGTAATTTTCACATCTGTCAACACCTGCTTTCTTTGGGATTGGAATTATTATATTCTTCTTGAAGTCTGTGGGTATTTCGCCTGTCTCATACATCTTGCTCACCAGATGGTAGAGTTTTGTCATGACTGACTCTCCCAAGGCCATCAGTAGTTCTAATGGAATGTTGTCTACTCCCGGGGCCTTGTTTCGACTCAGGTCTTTCAGTGCTCTGTCAAACTCTTCACGCAGTATCTTATCTTCCATTTCCTCTTCATCTACATCCTCTTCCATTTCCATAATATTGTCCTCAAGTACATCGCCCTTGTATAAACCCTCTATATACTCCTTCCACCTTTCTGCCTTCCCTTCTTTGCTTAGAACTGGGTTGCCATCTGAGCTCTTGATATTCATACAAGTAGTTCTCTTATCTCCAAAGGTCTCTTTAATTTTCCTGTAGGCAGTATCTATCTTACCCCTAGTGAGATAAGCCTCTACATCCTTACATTTGTCCTCTAGCCATCCTGCTTAGCCATTTTGCACTTCCTGTCGATCTCATTTTTGAGACGTTTGTATTCCTTTTTGCCTGCTTCATTTACTGCATTTTTATATTTTCTCCTTTCGTCAATTAAATTCAATATTTCTTCTGTTACCCAAAGATTTCTATTAGCCCTCGTCTTTTTACCTACTTGATCCTCTGCTGCCTTCACTACTTCATCCCTCAAAGCTACCCATTCTTCTTCTACTATATTTCTTTCCCACATTCCTGTCAATTGTTACCTTATGCTCTCCCTGAAACTCTCTACAACCTCTGGTTCTTTCAGTTTATCCAGGTCCCATCTCCTTAAATTCCCACCTTTTTGCAGTTTCTTCAGTTTCAATCTACAGTTCATAACCAATAGATTGTGGTCAGAATCCACATCTGCCCCTGGAAATGTCTTACAATTTAAAACCTGGTTCCTAAATCTCTGTCTTACCATTATGTAATCTATCTGATACCTTTTAGTATCTCCAGGATTCTTCCAGGTATACAACCTTCTTTCATGATTCTTGAACCAAGTGTTAGCTATGATTAAGTTATGTTCTGTGCAAAATTCTACAAGGCGGCTTCCTCTTTCATTTCTTCCCCCCAATCCATATTCACCTACTATGTTTCCTTCTCTCCCTTTTCCTACTGACGAATTCCAGTCACCCATGACTATTAAATTTTCGTCTCCCTTCACTACCTGAATAATTTCTTTTATCTCGTCATACATTTCATCAATTTCTTCATCATCTGCAGAGCTAGTTGACATATAAACTTGTACTACTGTAGTAGGCACGGGCTTTGTGTCTATCTTGGCCACAATAATGCGTTCACTATGCTGTTTGTAGTAGCTAACCCGCACTCCTATTTTTTTTATTCATTATTAAACCTACTCCTGCATTACCCCTACTTGATTTTGTATTTATAACCCTGTATTCTCCTGACCAAAAGTCTTGTCCCTCCTGCCACTGAACTTCACTAATTTCCACTATATCTAACTTTAACCTATCCATTTCCCTTTTTAAATTTTCTAACCTACCTGCCCGATTAAGGGATCTGACATTCCACGCTCCGATCCGTAGAATGCCAATTTTCTTTCTCCTGATAACGACGTCCTCTTGAGTAGTCCCCGCCCGTAGATCCGAATGGGGGACTATTTTACCTCCGGAATATTTTACCCAAGAGGACACCATCATCATTTAATCATACAGTAAAGCTGCATGTCCTTGGGAAAAATTACGGCCGTAGTTTCCCCTTGCTTTCAGCGGTTCGCAGTACCAGCACAGCAAGGCCGTTTCGGTTAATGTTACAAGGCCAGATCAGTCAATTATCCAGACTGTGGCCCCTGCAACTACTGAAAAGGCTGCTGCCCCTCTTCAGGAACCACATGTTTGTCTGGCCTCTCAACAGATACCCCTCCGTTGTGGTTGCACCTACGATACGGCCATCTGTATCGCTGAGGCACGCAAACCTCGCCACCAACGGCGAGGTCCATGGTTCATGGGGGGATTATTGACCTGTAGGAGCATAAAAACTGTGTAAAGCTGTTGAAGGCAAACACGATAATGCTCTACAGTTTCCCACAAGTGTCTGAAAATTTGAAAATTGAAAAGAGATACCTGGAAAACAGTAGTAGTTCTCACAACAGCCACAGAAGTTAACAATCAGAATTATATTCTGAATGAAAAGTTTCCAATGTGTTTTATAGTGCAGGTTTTAACAAGTTGTTCTGGAAAATCTTTTCAGCAAGATCTGAGCAAATAATCCAATTCCAGATTCCCTCAGTTTTAAGACAATTTTGTGACTTACTGCTGTTTCACAGTACTTCCATTCCAGTTTCCATGCAGTGAAGTTTTTACGTTTGTTTTTATCTGGGTTGGTTTTGAATATGAAGAGATTGTAAACACATCAACTTTTGGAAGGTTACATTATTATCAGCCTTCATAAAATTTATCTCCATTATTACTTAAAAGTTGACCGTGAATTTTCCATCACTAAATAACTAAACTGTCTGCAGAAAAATTATGGACATGCACAAGTAACTTTGTCTAAAACTTCTGTCACACATATATAGCTCCACTTCGACAGCTGTCACCCATTCCATACCAAGAAGTCCCTACTGTACAGCCTAGCCACCTGTGATCGCTGCATCTGAAATGACGAGCAGTCCCTCTCAAAATATACCGAGGGTCTCACTGAAACCTTCACTGACCATAATTATACTCCCGATCTTGCACAAAAACAAATCTCCCGTGTCTTATCTTTCCAGTCTCCCACCATCTTCCAAAGTCCCACAGTCCGGCCACAAAGGGTCATTTCCCTCATAGCTCAGTACCATACAGGACTGGAGCAACTGAATTACATTCTCCACCAGGGTTTCGATTACCTCTCGCCGTGCCCTGAAATGAGAAATGTCCTGCCCACTATCCTTCCCACCCAGCCAACAGTGGTATTCCGCTGTCCACCAGATCTACACAATATACTCTTCCTTCCATAGACAAACCCTGATCCCAACTCCTTACCTCACGGATCATACCCCTGTAATAGACGTAGATGCAAGACCTGTCCCATATATCCTCCTACCACCATCCACATGAATCGCCACTGACAAACTGTGGCTGAAAAACAAGTGGACCACCCTGTTGCTGAACACGCTGCCAAACGTGATATCCCTCATCTTAATGACTGCTTCACAGCCTGTGCCTGTGCCACATGGATCCTTCCCACCAACACCAGCTTTTCTGAACTGAGCAGGTGGGAACTTTCCCTGCAATACATCCTACGTTCCCATAACCCTCCTGGCCTCAACCTTCGTTAGTCACTGTCCTCACCCATCCAGCCCCCTCCCTGTTACTATTATTCCAGCACTACACAGCCGTCATTTCACCGCCACACCCATTCTTTTAATTTCTCCCCTTTCTGCTACTCCCCCCCCCCCTTCCCACCTCACCTTCTCTCCCGCCCTCCACCTAAACTGCAGCATTTCACTGTCTGCCACCCCCACCATACTAACTCTCCCCCACCCTGCCCCAGCCTCCTCCTTACCCCCACCCAGTCACCACTCCCATCATGCACTGGTGCTGCTGCTCGCAGTGTGTTTTCAGTTGTCTGAGGCTGCAGATGTGTGTGCAAGTTGCGTTTGCATGTGTGTGTGTGTGTGTGTGTGTATTGCTCACAAAGACCTTAATGGCCGAATGCTGTAATTATGTGAATCTTTTTGTTGTGCCTATCATGACTTAGCATCTCTGCTGTTTGGTGAGTAGCAACTTCCTTTCTCTATTATTGTTACATTCGTTCCTGGATTTCCCTTTTGTTTATATATAGCTTTGTCTTACTCGTAGCCTGTGACGTCACCACAGCTTCAGCCAATAAGAGAGAATTTTCAATCATGTGACCAAATCTTTAAATTTAATGATTTTTACGTTTTGATTGCATAAAAATACGATGTTGGTGTTGTTGTTGTGGTCTTCAGTCCTGAGACTGGTTTTATGCAGCTCTCCATGCTACTCTATCCTGTGCAAGCTTCTTCATCTCCCAGTACCTATTGCAACCTACATCCTTCTGAATCTGCTTAGTCTATTCATCTCTTGGTCTTCCTCTATGATTTTTACCCTCCAATACTAAATTGGTGATCACTTGATGCCTCAGAACATGTCCTACCAACCGATCCCTTCTTCTAGTCGAGTTGTCCCACAAACTCCTCTTCTCCCCAATTCTATTCAACACCTCCTCATTAGTTATGTGATCTACTCACCTAATCTTCAGCATTCTTCTGTAGCACATTTTGAAAGCTTCTATTCTCTTCTTGTCCAAACTATTTATCGTCCACGTTTCACTTCTGTATATGGCTACACTCCATACAAATACTTTCAGGAACGACTTCCTGACACTTAAATCTATACTCAATGTTAACAAATTTCTCTTCTTCAGGAACACTTTCCTTGCCATTGCCAGTCTACATTTGATATCCTATCTACTTCGACCATCATCAGTTATTTTGCTCCCCAAATAGCAAAACTCCTTTACTACTTTAAGTGTCTCATTTCCTAATCTAATTCCCTCAACATCACCCGACTTGATTTGACTACATTCCATTATCCTTGTTTTGCTTTTGTTGATGTTCATCTTATATCCTTCTTTCAAGAGAGTGTCCATTCTGTTCAACTGCTCTTTCAAGTCCTTTGCTGTCTCTGACAGAATTACAATGTCATCGGCAAACCTCAAAGTTTTTACTTCTTCTCCATGGATTTTAATTCCTACTCCGAATTTTTCTTTTGTTTCCTTTACTGCTTGCTCAATATACAGATTGAATAATATCAGGGATAGGCTACAATCCTGTCTCACTCCCTTCCCAACCACTGCTTCCCTTTCATGCCCCTCGACTCTTATAACTGCCATCTGGTTTCTGTACAAATTGTAAATAGCCTTTTGCTCCCTGTATTTTACCCCTACCACCTTCAGAATTTGAAAGAGAGCATTCCAGTCAACACTGTCAAAAGCTTTCTCTAAGTCTACAAATGCTATAAATGTAGGTTTGCCTTTCCTTAATCTATCTTCAGAGATAAGTCGTAGAGTCAGTAAAAAAATACGATATTTTGTGAAAATATTGATTGAAAATGCTACTTGAATGTTATAATCCGTCACAATAACAACAATTATGAACCATATTTTCAATATAGGAAAATAGCCTGTCATAAAAGTAATTCACCTGTTACAAAAATTAACAACATTATTAAAAAAGTCGGTAACCTTCCGCATTTTTCATCACCACATCTAGTGAATAGGAAATATAACCAGAAACATAATTATGTTCTGCTTGGTTTTTTAATCAACTCAGACCCATGTGTTTCATCTTTAGGCCAGTTGCTAAGTTTTCTTTTACTTGACTAATATCAGGACTTAATTTCACAAAACTTGTGACTGGTTCCCCAAATCTATGCCTGTCACTACTGGGCTATGGCCCTGTCATGGTTACCATCCACCAACAAAACTCTTCTTTTCCTGTCCATTTTTCTCTTGACATATTTTTAGAAGTGTCAACATTGTGTTCCTGCACCCTCCATTCTTTTGCATTCATGAGAGGTCCTAGTTTCTCTCACTCACAAGCCAAGCCATGAGGTTTTTACCTTTTACCTGCATCCATTCTCTTTTCAGGTTAACTATCATCTCCAGTTTCACAATTTTCTGTTATTGAACAGAGCATTGCATCTTATCCATCAGTTCCAGTTTGACATCTCTGACAGTACTGAGGTCAGCAAACACATATAGAAACGTAAACTTTGCAGATTAAGTTGCATCTGACATCAATTGTGACAGGTGACTCATTACTATCCTTTCAGTGATAGGGCCATCAAATAAAAGAAAATGAACAAATACGTGAGAGATTGTGCTGCTCACTTACAGTATCCAGTCACAAGGTACACGCTACAGCATGATTGCTGCAACCTTGGTGACTAACCAACCATGAAGGGGATTTGGATCTTCCTCCTCACACCAGAATCAGAGTAAATACATGGAGAATTTACTCCATTGCATTAGCTCAGGTCGGTCACACTCCTTGTCTCGTCTGATTTTGCACTAATCTCCACTGCTGCCATTCATCAACTTCTCAAACCTTGTCCTTACAGCTTCCTCCCCCGCCCCAAGCCATTTGATTGATTGCTATTGCTGTACTTCAGCCCAGTTCCTGCTTGTTTATTTTCTGTAATCCTTGCATTTTTTTCCTGATCTATGCTCCTAGTTATAGCTTCTAGCTTCCACATCTCTAATATATCAACTGCTCTTTCTGACACAACTTAACTCCTAAAATTTGCAAATCTTAAACATTTATTGTTGACTTGTCTCTGATATTGTCTGGCGGTGCGTCCCTTGACCTGTGATCCTGTGTGGCTTTTCTAATTAACAGCAGAATAAAATAGTTGTCTCCAATCATTTTCTCTTCCTCCAAATGAAAAACTCCTGATTCCTCCCAAAAAAACCAGCATCGTGATTGTAAAGTTCTTTCCACTTTCAGAAGGGTAATAGGACAAATAGCAACAGTGTGCCCACTGCATTTGCTGATATTTATTGAAGTTTCTGAAAAAAAAAAAATTAATTACATAAGTTTTCCGCATCTGCATGACCGATAAGCAACTGACCACAATTTCAAATGTAAAACAACCTTCAAGTGACAAGGTGCGATGGCATACCCACGCAATCTGCCATCATAGTGTCTGTCTCTGGTGCCAGCAGCAGACTGGGCTAAACAAGTAACAAGAAAGCCACTGTCGCCTGCGGCCAGTGACCTGGCCGGCAAATACAAACGCATCAGGCCAGTGAGGCCTCATCCACTTGTATCTTCTCCACCATATGCAAACTTTCATGTGACAAGGTGTGATGGCATACCCACGCAATCTGCCATCATAGTGTCTGTGTCTGGTGCCAGCAGCAGACCGGGCTAAACAAGTAACAAGAAAGCCACTGTCGCCTGCGGCCAGTGACCTGGCCGGCAAATACAAACGCGTCAGGCCAGTGACGCCTCATCCACTTGTATCTTCTCCACTATATGCAAACATTCTCATGTCCGACCAGCTGCATGCCAGCATGCATTCAGTTTCAGTGATAGGACTCTGCTTAAACAGTTACTAGTTGTGTTAATGTTTCTTTGTCCTCCTCATTATTCAGCATACATAATTTTTTGTGTATGTAGCAGTTGTCAATAAAGACTGTAGCTACATCAGTTTTGGTAACAAAGCAGTTTGTTCTATGCATGTCTTTCACAAGTGAAATGGATCTGGAATTGGTTCAACTGCTACAACAGCAGCAGCAACAGCTTGAGCAACAACAGCAGCAGTTAGACTTGTTTCGTCAGTTATTTAGAAATTCACAGAGAGCACTGGAATCCGGCCACTGCTGCATGTGTGTCCATAATGCAACTGCCCCCCCCCCCCCCCCCCCCCCGCCCTGTCCCTACCCCCACACCCAGCTTTTCCACTATCGCAAGAAAGATTGGGACACATATGTGCAATGTCTGAAACAGTATTTCAAGTGCAGGATCCATCCTTGCAAAAAGCTTTTTCTTGTCGTGTATTTTTAATGTTTCACTTGCTTTGAAAAATTCTCGCATTGAAAGACCCGTCAGCATTGTCATTTTATTATTATATTATTTATACTATAATTATATTATCTTATACAAATCCACATGATGGTTTCCCACATTGAGTTCCGTCAGCAGCAAAAGAAAACGAGCCAGTCCTATCAAGCGTGGGTAGGCAACCTCCATGGGCTAAGCAGAAAGTGTAAATTTTGTATGTGCTCCCTGCCAACACTCTATGCCAATTCTCTGGTTCTCTTCACTGTTTGTTCCATCCCAGACAGAGAGGTCCATCACAAGGTGTTGTGTTTAGAAGATCTTGCGATTGAGGTGGTTTAGGATATAGCTAATGCTTTCAAAGTGTCACAAGCATTGTGTCAGTGCGCTTGTTGGCACAACATCAACGGCACTCTCTCCATGCCCTTGACTTGTTCCTCTAATTAATTTGGGTTGCAATCGGACATTGCTGTTTTCTGCTGCAGTCTCCTATTGTGTCATAACTGTTTCTGCGTACATTCCTGGCGCTTGCTTTAAACAATGCCAGGTGACCGCATACAGCTGGGCCTCAGACACGGATGTGGAGATCACGGAAATTAATAGATTTGCCAGTTCATGCCTGCGAGCTCCAAGCCCCAGCAAGATTTACATTATGCTGTTGATTCAGCAACAACTGCTCCATTTCCATACTGACACTGGGTCCACCGTGTCCCTCATGAGCCTGGAAACTTATTATCATTTGGGCCGACCACCACTCTCCTCCATAAATCATCATTTGGTCAGTTATGAAATCCAGCCCATTCCTGTTCAAGGAGAATTCACTATTGATGTCGAGCATCAATTCATCATGATGTTGATCAGGTTGTTGGTAGTAGATAGTGTGACATCAGGGAGCATTTTTGGTCTCAATGCTCTCACGGTCTTTGGATATCAAATTCAGGAACTGGACGACCTCTGCTGTAAGTTTGGTCCTATTCTTGCCAGGTTTTGGGGCAGCAAAGGAGTTTGAAGCACACATCACCCTCAAACTGACAGCCACACCTAAATTTTGTCATGCTCGGCCTCTCCCCTTCACCCAGAGATCGGCAGTCCAGGAGGAACTTGACAAGTTGCAGGGCCTAGGTATCACTGAACTGGTCACCTCTCACCAACGGGTTAGCCATTGGTTGTTGATCACAAACCTTCAAAGGTGCTACGTTTGTGTGAAGATTTCAAATCCACCATTAATGCTCTGTCAGTAGTGGATTTTTAATCCAGTTCCATGGACCGACAAAATTCTCATGAAACTGCCAGCTGATGAATGTTTTTCAAAAACTGATTTGGCAGAGGCGCACCTACAGGTTCGTCTGGATTCCGCTTCCCACCAGATTATGATTATAAACACTCTGTTCGGGTTATGCTGTTATATGCATTTGCCTTTTGGCATCATGAGTGTACCCACTATTTTTCAGCGATTCTTAGAACAGTTAATATGCCATAGCCCCTGTTGTGCAACCTATCTAGATGACATTATTTCCACAGGGTCCTCATGCCAGGAACTTCTTGACAACCTTCAGCTTCTTTCCACTGAACTGCAAGAGTCAGGCCTCAAGTGCAACCTGCAGAAGTCAAAGTTTTTTCAGGCAGAAGCAGAACATATAGGCCATCTTCTTTCGAAATCGAAAGATGGCATCTGTCCAATGCAGCAACATCTATGGCTACTGCCAGTCTTCCTAAACCATGAAACCTGAAAGAATTCCAAGCAGTTTTGGGAAAAGTCAGTTATTATTCAAAATTTATCGCCAATACGATGGATGTCATTCATCCTTTAAACAACTGGCCGAAGAAAAGCATTTCTTTTGCTTGGTTGATGTGTACTGTGACAAGGCGTTCACTCACGTCAATTTGTTGCTAATATCTTCCCCGTCTCTTGGTAAATTGCTGTTTCTTGCCACAGATGCATCCCAGTAAGGACTTGGAGCAGTTTTGTCTCACAGGCAAGCTGGTGGATCTGAACAACTGCTGCCATATGCCTCAAAGGCATTGACAGTTGCTCAACACAGTTATTCACAATTAGAAAAGGAAGCCTTGACAATCGTCTGTGCAGTCGGAAAGTTTCACACTTTCTTTCATGGAAACAAATTCCATCTTATCACCAACCATAACATGCTTGTGGTGCTCTTTGGCTCCCATTCTCGGCTTCCTGACAGGACCACACAAAGACTTCAGCGGTGGACTTTAGTTTTGAGTGTGAATCAGTACGAGATTCATTATCATCCCACTGCTTGTCTGCCAACGCACACATACTGTCGCATTTACCCACTGATCCTGACCAAGAATTTGGTAAAACATAACTGTGTTTCCAAATCAATGATTATGTGCAGTATGCATTATATAGGCTCCCAGTCACAGCAAAGTGCATAGGGAAAGCCAGTTGGCACTATCCAGAGCTCTGTCAGGTGTCTCACTTTTGTGTTGAAAGGTTGACCTGAACAGCTCCCACTAAGGAGTCACACCTACCCCATAATTTACGTAATTTATTCCTTCTTCGTAATCAGCTGGCAGAAGTTGATAGACCATTCCTCCTTAGTACAGATTTGGATGAAGTCCATGTTGTCATTCTGCTGGTCATGCAGTCCTGGGTTCTTCCACTTCTCCACTATGACCACTGGAGCATAACCAACATGAAAATGCTAACGAGGTGTTTTGTCTACTGACTCAGCACTGATTCCATGATTGAGAAGCTTGCCCAAAGGTGCAAACAGTGTGCTGAGCATCAGGCAGGTCTCCTATGTCATGTGTATGCACGCCACCTCGGTGGGCTTATAGCAGATTTTTGTGATTGAAGGACTGCCATGGACAAGTGTCTCCAATAACAGCCCACAGTTTGCCTCAGTTTTTTTCCATGATTTCTGCATCCGGAATTATATTACTCACTTCACGTCTGCACCATTTCACACCCAATCAAATGGCGTGGTGGAATGTATGATGCGTACATTTAAAACACATCTGGCAAAGCGCTTGACAGGCTCGCCTGCTGATATAGTGGAGCCTCTGATCCTAAGAACCTACAGGACCACCATGCTGAACGGCCAGCAGAGGTTCCCCATGGCAGACGATCCCATATGCTACCACACCTACTCCAACCTGTGCCACGGCTTGTGGCGTGGCCACACCCTTCACGATATGCTGTGAGTGATCCAGTCTGGGTGTGCATCTTCGGTCAGCAGATGGGATCGGCACCAGCTGTTGTGTTTCAGCAGATGCATGGCCAGTGAATGTTCACCACAGATGCCAGTGGGGTGACACTCTCCCACCACCGGAATCACCTACAACCACAGTGAGGCAAAAACCCACTGCAGTGGACACCATTGGAGGGACCTTCTCCAGGTACCACCCCCCCCCCCCCCCCACCTGCCAGGGCCAGGCACCACGAGTCTCCTTTCCTGGGTGTGCTAGTGGGCATCAACGATATTGAGATGGAGCCTCTGCCTGCCCGAGACCAACAACTGGTACTTGATCGCAGCTACCCAAACACTGCCCACTCACTGGAGCACCAGACAGATGTTACCTTGTTGTCGATGCCTCCATTGCTTGCTGCTGCAAGGTCCACAGAGCTCCCACATGCAGGGTTGGCTCCACAGACAGTGCCCCACTGTCCAGGCCACTTCTGCCCATATACAGCACTGGGCCAGAGACAGCTTACAGCCAATCCTTGCTAGGGCAATGCCTCTTCGAATGCTGATGAGCCGATGGACACCAACCTTGTTACTGTGCAGCTGCCATTGCACTACTGCCATCACCACCACCGTAATCATCATCGAGTCATCTGAGTAGTCAGGTGGCTTCCTCACCCATGTTGGCTTTCTGCCAGCAGTGATCCAGCCAGCATGCTCCTCTGTTTTCGAGGGCTGCTGCCTGTGGCATCAGCTCTGCAGAAGGAGGGAGGGATGTGGTGCCCTGCTCATACAATCCACCACTATAGGGTTTTTGTCCAGCATCAGCAATGGGTAGATGGAACAAGCACAGCATAATCACCCACAGCCAGAACCCCAGCCAGCAAATATGAACACACTGAGCCACAGCCAGTGGAGCCTCATCTATTTGCATCTTCACTACCATATGCAAACATTTTCTACTCAGATTAGTTCTGCGCCAGTGAACATTCTATTGTCAGTGATAGCACTCTGCACTTGGACAGTTAATGTTTCTCCAATCTTGTCGTTATTCAGCGTCCAGTTATCAGCCGATGTAATTTTTGTATACGTTGTTATTGTCAATAAAGAGTATAGATTTACTGTCCACTTTTAGACACCTAACATAAAAAAATCAGTATACAGGGAACAAATACGCATGTTTGGCTAATTGTGATAAGAGACCTATAAAGAAGTGATGATTTAGGAAAACCATGAATAGTAAGTTGCAGAAGCTACTTGTGGCATCTCTACAATACCTGATCTACACGAGTTACACCTATTTCATACCAGGCAAGAAAAGCAATTATTTCTTTCTCCTGATAATGCATGTGTTGTAATAAATTCTAACTATCAGAAAGTAATGGAAAAAACAGTAACTACATTGATTTCTTAATTCAATTGAGATGGCACCTGAATCTCACTCAGGCACTGGCATTCCAGATCCATCTGCAGTGTGTTAAAATAATATTAACCCTTGCCTGTAAATGGCTGTCACTAAATTTTTGTACATCACAGGATACTCCCCACTCAAAAATATCCTGAAAAAATAATTTCAGAAGTAATAAATTTCAGAAAAATACACTATTCACTGTCAAACTTTTGCTACAAAATTATATTCTATCTGGAAACACAAAGTTTACCTAAAACATCTGATGAATGAACCAATATTTAAATGCTAATGTGTGTTAGAAATTCATGCATGTGCAATTACCTGTAAAGATGTGTCCAAACAATATCATACAGTGTTTAACACACCAAAATGAAGGACTTGCGTCGAAGGTATTTGTCTGGAGTGAAGCCTTGTATGGATTTGAAAGTAGGATAATAAGTAGTTCAGGCAAGAAGCAATAGAAATCTTTGAAAGGTCATGCTACAGAAGAATGCTGGAGATTGGTGGGTAGGGCTAACTACTGAGGAAGTAATGTATAGACATTGGGAGAAAACATATTTGTGGCATAACTTGACTTGAAAGATGAATGTTGTGGTGGAAGCACTTCTTGTGATTTGTTGATGTCATTCTGATATTTGGAGTGTCCATTTAATCTTATAGACTGAAACCTGAGAAGTGCTTTTCATATATTTGATGTGCAATTGCATTAACTGTAGTCTGTAAGTTTTGGTCACTTACAATCATTGCAGAGTGCGGTCTAATTCTCTGCAGTCTCTCTATCTTTACTGATGTTATGTTACCATAGTTATTCAGAGGTGAAGAGGCAAACAAAGGATAGAGTAGCATGAAAAGCTGCATGAAACCAGTCTTCAGACTGAAGACCACAAAAACATGTCGGCATTGGTCAGTAAAAAGCACCAAAAGTAGAAACATTTATTCTAACAATGACGCAAGATAAACATAAGTTTTGTAGTACACTGGAAAATGAGCAACACAGACACACAACAATGTTGACAGAAATCTATGGAACAGGTATCACAAGCACAAAGGATGTTGATGGATTGTTCAGGCTATGTCCAGACAGAAAGTAAACTAAACATTAACGAGTGTAGTGTTAACATACCATTGACAAGGATTTGCATAATCAAAAGATTTGTTCCCCATCTGTACCATGCAAATAGCTTCTTCAAGGATATCAACACAGGTGGAAACTCAATGAGATTGCAGTGAGCATATAACTGTCAGGAATTTTATTTGTGATGACTACAAGTCTACATTGGCCGCACAGAAGCCAAGCCAACTTTTACTCATAAAAAATGAAGATTCTGAGTTGCGTGTGAAGTGCAGCGTGCCAGGTGTATAAAACATGTGAACATGACACATCCAAATATTCTGCAATCTTTTCATAGTAGGGATTAAGAGTTTATATTGCCAAATTGTTCTAAAGTGGAAGCAACCATCACTGTTGCAGCACACAGCTGCCTGTGTCATATTTTGATGGATATCCAGAGATGTCTAAGAAAATGATAGTTTCCAACATCATTTCTAACTTTACAAAAAAATCCTCTGGCCAGTTATATTAGTCTGGAGATAAATAAGTATATTTTGTTATTATCTTCCATTTTATTTGATACAAATCACCAAATGTTTTGAACACACATTGCATTACTAGCAAAGTACTGACCTAAGATTCTTCAGGAGGAGTCCAACTTAATACAAGACTTTTCAGATCATGTAAAGTGTTAAAAAAAAAAAAAGCTGAAAAACCTGAACTCTAAGAATGGAGGAGGGGAAACTCATATCTAGTGAAAAATTAAAAGTTAGATAGAGAATTTTCATAACATTCAACACAAATCTATACATACATCCATCATATCTATTTCCCTGTTACTTCCTCTTCTGTTTGGTTGGCTCTGAGCACTATGGGACTTAACATCTATGGTCATCAGTCTTCTGTTTGGTCTTTCCTACCTTACCTGTCATTATGATCTAGTGAAAGAGTCAGATTAAATTTAGACAACTAAAACATGTTATACTACTAAGCAGTCAGCACAACAGCAGTCTATCTGGGTATATAAAACACACGAAATTCAAAAACTAAGCACATCAATAAACCTGAGTGAGGCCTTTTAAAAGTAGAATTTATTTTTCACTCTGCGGCAAAGTGTCTGATGATATGAAAAAGTAATTTTCAAGTCGTCATAAAATAGACTCTCAAATGTGTTCAGTTACATGTGGGAGACAATGTGAGGTTTAAAGAAAAGTTCAGAAAATTTCAAAATATATATATTTTAATGATACAAAATGACAAGAGAATTAACTACAATATTTTCACAAAACAGTGCATGAGTACCTAAATAATTCATAGAAATCTCAAGCTTCTGTGATAAATATATATAAGTGACTAGAAAAGAAGCATCATGCATCCTTCTTAAAGTTCTTTCGTGTCTTTTGATTTGAGTTTCTTTTTATATGCCCTCTGGACTTTCTTCATTGTAGTTATTATATTCGAAATATCAGAATAGAAATACTTATATGCTTCACTGCCTCCCTCATTATAAAACTCTGGCCTCACTTCACCATCTGGACCTGGCAAAATAATAACAATAACTATACAACACTATTTATGTTAAAACCAGTCAAAAATTACAAATTTAAGGATAATTTGCAGTACAGTTTTGTGGACAAATATCAATGTTATCACAACATATACATCAATTTCAGTCAGAGAGATGCAAGATGTTTAATAAACTCACTCATGAAAATGATGCGTGGAATATATTCTCCATCTGGGGCAAATGAACTGCCTACCACTTTATCATCATCACCAACATTTACCATCACAAAATTGCTGCTCAATTCTTCTATTTCTTTGGACTCTGCAAACTGAGGTTTCAAAGCTGAAAACATAAAATATTGCTCACAAATGGACTGTGATTGCTTACATCAAAGCTAATACAATATTCAATACATTATTTACAACATTAATTAATTGTTCATTTACTCTCATATTATTTTACAATGACATTAGACTTATCAACTTTATACACTACTAGCAAACCAGACAATGCTTCGCAACTGCTAAATATGTATGGGATTGGGTATGCATCCTACTCTCCTTCTCCTTCTCTCCTCTCTTGCTGTCCATCACCTTCTCCACCCTCTCTCTCTCCACCTCTTCCTCATCAACTACCCCCCACCACCACCTCATCCTCTCTCTGTCTATTCCCCCACCCCCCCTCCTCCTCTTTCCATCTCCTCTTCCCACCCCTCACAGAGCTTGAGCCTTGTTTATCGTTATTCCCAACAAAGCCTTGACTGGGAACTGAAATAATTTACAATACATGGGTAAATCAGTTGGGAACATTGGTATATGGGGTACGAGAGACCTCTCCCGCAGCTGAGCTTGTGAGGCTAGAAGCTTCGATGAGTGTATTTCGCATAGTTTTAATCTACAAATGGGCTGGATAACAAAGTTTTGGACTATTCAGACTCCATAGTAGTATTCTAATCATAAGTTGATAATCCAGAGATACAACTTTCCCATTCTCTATTAAAACTGACAGCAAGAAAGAAAACAGAACAGCACTTAGTTGTGTATTCAGTTTTTGTTTGTATGTATGACTTATACATATTTTAAATTAACTACTGTGCAAGAAAGAACACAAAAATGCACATTTTCAAAGCATAGTATGGCACAGCATTTTCTTTCTCATAATTGGTTTTAACAGAAAACCTGTACATTGTTGTTTAAAAATACATAGCCTAACGTTTCCCCTTTACACAATACACTGATATTTATATACCATACATATTTAAAACATATTTAGCCTCTGAAGCTATATCCAAATGAACGTAAAAATGTTAAGCAACAACTTGTCTTTATATAGTAGTATAGACTGAAACTTAATTAATAGTTAAACATGCACATGATCAACTTAAGGTCTGGATAATTCCAAAACTAATGTTATACTATTTATTCACATCTCTTCATAACATGTTTATTCACATCTCATCATAACATGTTTATTCACATCTCATAACATGTCACTGCACACACTGAACAAACAAAGCTGTTCAACTAACATTAGGACCGTTATTATACCCCTGCCTCATTTTAACAGAACCTTCCATCAGTTCTTGGTAGAACAACATTATAATAAATTAAAAGCACCAGTTTGCGTTTGTTCCTGCCTCATTCTTAGCACATTCATTTGTCTGTCTGCAATTCTGAGTCAGCATGCCTACACATTATAGGAGATACCAAGTTCATGACCATCACAGATCTAGGATACACAATTTTCCAGTAACAGAGATTATACTCTAAAAGAGTGTTGCAGAATGACAGACACACATCATTTTAAAATTTTTATCAAACCTTATTATTTTTATTAATCACTTATTTGTGACACTTAAGCAGTACTTTACAGTACGGTATCTCTCATTTAAAAGGCATGCATTTTTTAAAACACTGATGTTAGTTTTCTCTTTAAGCAATTTATTGTATAGTTTGATTACTTGGTAGAATTTATTGTTTTAATTTTTAAGTTTCATCAAAACACATTCATGAAAAAAGCTGTTAATATGATAAGTGCTAATGTTTTCTTACTGTGAATAACACTGGTTGTGTAGATGTACTCAGGATTTGCTGGTATAATCCCCAACTCTTTAAAGAGATTTTTACGAGTTCAATTATTGTTTTTAATTGACTGAGTAGCAATGAAAATTTAGATCCACAAGAAGAATAAATTACAGCTGTTCCACAAAACTTTGGGAGAACTGCCGGATGTTTGTAACTTCCTGCCACAATATTTCGGCGCAGTCTTCTGGGCATCTTCACATGACACTGGCAAAAACTCCCTGAGCTCTGGTATTTAAGGCCCCGCCAGCACATGCGTGGTGGATTCACTTGGCATTGCGCATGCGCTACTTGAGTGCATTCAATTCTGCTGCTCTGCGCGCCCTCCGTTGTGGAAACTCACTGCACCGATATCAATTCGATTATCTTCCTGCAGTTCCATCACAGAACTACGCCGCCTACAGAGGCCATGAAGTGTTTTGATGATTGGATTCCAGGCCAAATTCATTTGGAAACCACCGTCACGATTAATAAGAGACTGACTGTCAGACAGCCATATTTCCAAGGACTCATTAATAATAGAGCTCCAAAAGTTAGACATATGGGCAACAATTTTTCTCTCATTGTAATTCATGACACGACCAATGGAAATACAGTGTTCGGCGAGGGAAGACTTATAAGGCTGAAGAAGGTGAGTATGCCACTGATGTTCCACAATGCGATCCTGCACAGTACGCGTCATTTGCCTTATGTAAGATCTGCAGCATTCACACGGAATCCTGTAAACACCTGCCTTGCGCAGCTCTAGGTCATCTTTGACAGGTCTCAACAGTGACAAAATTTTTGCAAGAGGGCAAAGGATTGCTTTCACTTTATATTTTCTTAGTATTCTACCTATTTGCGCTGAAATATTACCAATATATGGTCATTTTAAAGGCCTCTTTCTCTTCTTTGCACAGTCATTTACAGGTCTGCAGTGCTCTCTCCACTTGCTGGGATGGAAATCCATTCTTCAGAAATACAGTCTGTAGGTGCTCCAGTTCTGTTTGGTGTCAGAGATGACGTGGCTCGGTGAAGCAATATCCTCAAAACACCCATTGTTTGTGCTGGATGTGGAAACTAGCTGCTTGTAAGTAAAGGTCTGTGTGAGTGGGCTTTCTATATACCGAATGACCAAGTGTGCCATCGCTCTTACATTGCACCAAGAAGTCTAAAAATGGCAGGCAATCTTCCTTCTCCAACTCCATAGCAAATTTTATGTTTTCGTGTTTGGAGTTCAGATGTTGTAGAAACTCTCGCAGACGATCCAAATCATGAGGCCAAACTATAAAAGTATCATCAACATATCGCCAAAATACTGTTGGTTTAAAGGGGTTGAGGCGAGTGCTTGCTCCTCAAAATCTTACATAAAAATATTGGCCACCAGGGGAGGCAAATGACTCTCCATGGCGACATCGTCTGATTGCTCATAAAATTCATTGTTAAATAAAAAATATGTAGAGGAGAGGGTGTGCTCAAATAGTGCTGTAATGTCAGTTCCAAATCTATTGCCTATGAGATGTAGTGAGTCCACAAGAGGTACATTTGTAAAAAGTGAAACTATGTCAAAACTGATCAACAAGTCATAACTTTGCAGCTGCAATAACTAAAGTCTGCTGGTAAAATCACTAGAATTCTTTATGTGATGTGGACACTGTTCTACCATTGATTTGAGCAAAGACGCCAAATAGCTTGCTAAGTCGTAAGTGGCTGCTCCAATATTACTCACAATTGGACGTAATGGCACGTTATCCTTGTGGATCTTCGGCAATCCATATAGCCTAGGTGGAACTGAACTATTTTGTTTCAGTGTCTTAATTACATCCTTTGGTAAGGAACTGTTAGTTAGAAGTTCTGCTGTTTTCCGTAGTAGTAGTAGTAGTAGTAGTAGTAGGATCCTTATCTATTTTGCAGTATGTTGAGTTGCTTAATAAAACATTGATCTTATTAATACAGCCCTCCTGTAGCATTAAAACAGTAGCATTATCTTTGTCTGATTTAAGTACCACTGTATCCGGGGCTGCTCACAAGTTCCGGAGGGCTGCCCTCTTCATAGGCGAGGATAGATAAGGATCCTGCTACCCAAGTGGTGCAGAAAACAGAACTTCTAACTAACAGTTCCTTACCAAAGGAGGTAATTAAGACACTGAAACCAAATAGTTCAGTTCCACCTAGGCTATATGGATTGCTGAAGATCCACAAGGATAACGTGCCATTGCGTCCAATTGTGAGTAATACTGGAGCAGCCACTTACGACTTAGCGAAGTATTTGGCATCTTTGTTCAAACCAATGGTAGGAAAGTGTCCGCATCACATAAAGAATTCTAGTGATTTTACCAGCAGACTTAAGTTATTGCAGCTGCAAAGTTGTGACTTGTTGATCAGTTTTGACATAGTTTCACTTTTTACAAATGTACCTCTTGTGGACTCACTACATCTCATAGGCAATAGATTTGGAACTGACATTACAGCACTATTTGAGCACACCCTCTCCTCTACATATTTTTTATTTAACAATGAGTTTTACGAGCAATCGGACAGTGGTGCCAAGGGGAGTCCTTTGTCTCCCCTGGTGGCCAATCTTTTGATGGAAGATTTTGAGGAGCGAGCACTCGTTTCAGCCGCTTTTAAACCAACAGTATTTTGGCGATATGTTGATGATAATTTAGTAGTCTGGCCTCATGGTTTGGATAGTCTGCTAGAGTTCCTACAACATCTGAACTCCATACACAAAAACATAAAATTTACTTTGGAGATGGAGAATGAGGGTTACCTGCCATTTTTAGATGTCTTGGAGCGACGTAAGAGCAATAGCACACTTGGTCATCCAGTATACAGAAAGCCCACTCACACAGACCTTTACTTACAAGCAGCTAGTTTCCACCATCCAGCACAAACGAAGGGTGTTTTGAAGATATTGCTTCACCGAGTCCACGTCATCTCTGACACCGATAGTTTGCAAACAGAACTGGAGCACTTGCAGACTGTATTTCTGAAGAATGGGTATTCATCCCAGGAAGTGGAGAGAGTGCTGCAGACTTGTAAATCACGGAGCAAAGAAGAGGAAGAGGCATTTAAAACGATTGCCTATTTACCATACATTGGTAATATTTCAGTGCAAATAGGCAGAATACTAAGAAAATATAAAGTGAAAGCAATCTTTCATCCTCCTGCAAAAATGTTGTCACTGTTGGGATCTGTCAAAGATGACCTAGAGCTGTGCAAGGCTGATGTTTACAGGATTCTGTGTGAATGTGGCAAATCTTAGGCAGGGCAAATGATGCATACCTTGCAGGATCGCATTGTGGAACATCAGTGGCATACTCACCTTCTTCAGCCTTGTAAGACTGCCATCGCCGAACACTGTATTTCCACTGGTCATGTCATGAATTACAATGAGACAAAAATTGTGGCCCATATGTCTAACTTTTGGAGTTCTATTATTAATGAGTCCTTGGAAATATGGCTGCCTGACAGTCTCTTATTAATCGTGGCGGTGGTTTCCAAATGAATTTGGCCTGGAATCCAATCATCGAAAACTTCATGGCCTCTGTAGCCGGCATAGTTCTGTGACGGAACTGCAGGAAGATAATCGAATTGATATCAGCACAGTGAGTTTTCACAACGGAGGGCATGCAGCGCAGCAGAATTGAATGCGCTCAAGTAGCGCATGTGCATCGCCATGTGAATCCACCAAGCATGTGCCGGCGGGGCCTTAAATACCAGAGCTCAGGGAGTTTTTGCCAGTATCATCTGAAGATGGCCAGAAGATACTGCACCGAAATATTGTGGTAGGAAGTTACAAACATCCAGTAGTTCTTCCGAAATTTTGTGGAACAATATGTATGCTGTGAAAGTTTTAAATCTCACATAAAATACAGCTGTTTACAAAGGTAGACACAATTCAATAAGTTTAATCATCTTCACTACTAACACTTATAAGATCAAATATCTACTGCATAAAAACTGATACCATAATAAATAAAATTATGAGCAGATACTCAAAGACTTTTTAGTCACTACTTGACTTAACATTGAGGTTAACTGAAATACGAGAGTCACTTATATGAAAACTTGAAATCTGCAATAACAATGTAATATATTACAACAGTACGATGACAGAAATTATGTGAATAATCCTACATGAGGCAGCAAAATGAAAATGTACTGCCATAACAGTTGTACTGTAAAGTTGTACGTCTAACTGGGATTCGTGTGAAACAAGACCAATAACATTATTCCAAATATATATGAATGAAAGGACTTATTTGTGAGAATTATCACATGTGATGAAACCAGAGGCCAAAATTAGGAAATGGAAGTAAAGTCAGTGCAAGCAATAAACGGCATCAACCATATTCACCAAAGTCAAGGAAGTTTAAGAGACAACTTGCAGCCAGGACTATAATCACTCTCCTTTACAATAATGAAAGCTTCACATTGGAGCAACACATGCACAGAGAGCTCACAGTCTCTGTGCATCATTTGCAGATACCTGGAAAACAATCTTCATCCTCAAATCAAATAAAAGTGATTTGGATTACTGTCCAGTAGGGTCATCATGTAGAAAAAAAAACATTCAGGGCCTAGTATACTCATGCAGCAGTCACAACAAAATATGATTCCAGCTTAAAGTAAGTTCCTCACATACCTACCAAATTTTAAACAAATCAAATGTGTGGGGCCCTATAAGGGATAAGTTCAGCACTACTTCTCGATGAAGGCATACTGTACAGTGAATGAGTGGTTCCACATATATCATAATATTAATGCAGAATTCATGTACCTTTTAAATATCTGAGAATTTGATTTGTGTGTGTGTGTTGTGGTAAAGGGTGGGGAGGGGTCACTGAGAAATCAACCTCATCCCACAAGACACAAGACATTGAAGATCTGGGACTCACTGCCAGCACCCACAAGAGTTAAGTTTCCCAGATGACTCCACTCCTAGTGGCCTTAGAGATCCAGTTGACTCTGGACATCAATCACCACTCCAATACCCTGACAGAGATGGCACAACATGTTACTTTCTGCCCTTGTGTTCTGCTACAGAATGTATCCCAATTAGAATATAATTTACACAAAGTAATGGGTAACAAGAAACTGCCCCATACCATAAGTTGTATATCTGTAACATACCAGTGGTAACATTCTCACATCTGAAGAATCATGTAAGTTAATTCTGTAGCCTATAGAGTGCCTTAAGGCAACAGCCAACTATCTCTGAACTTCACTTGTAGCTAAGCTGCACCAACGTCTACATTTTTCCACATGTATGCATGTTATTGGAAACTGGATATTATGTGGCTAAATGATAATTTCTTTTGCACATATTGGGACACTTTTGGGACTAGTTTTTGTTAACTGGCATCTAGCTTTCAGCCATTATATATTTTGTACGTGTAATAAAGTGTGTTTACACTGCAGATAACTGCTTTTCTCTTCTTTCCCTACTCCTGAGAAATTAACCCCATTGAGGAGCTAATGTTCAATATCCAACAAAAGCTCTTTCTGTTGTTAATAGCGATTGTGTTAAGTCACACTTCTATATTTCATTACAAAATTAAATAAAAACTAATGTAATTAAAAATACTGCACCAAGTCACAGTGCTATGAGAAAAAATAAAAATAGATATAACTGTCAGCATAGCATATACAGGGTGTTACAAAAAGGTACGGCCAAACTTTCAGGAAACATTCCTCACACACAAAGAATGAAAATATGTTATGTGGACATATGTCCGGAAACGCTTACTTTCCATGTTAGAGCTCATTTTGTTACTTCTCTTCAAATCACATTAATCATGAAATGGAAACACACAGCAAGAGAACGTACCAGCGTGGCTTCAAACACTTTGTTACAGGAAATGTTCAAAGTGTCCTCCATTAGCGAGGATACATGCATCCACCCTCCGTCGCATGGAACCCCTGATGCGCTGATGCAGCCCTGGAGAATGGCATATTGTATCACAGCCGTCCACAATACGAGCACGAAGAGTCTCTACATTTGGTACCGGGGTTGCGTAGACAAGAGCTTTCAAATGCCCCCATAAATGAAAGTCAAGAGGGTTGAGGTCAGGAGAGCGTGGAGGCCATGGAATTGGTCCACCTCTACCAATCCATCGGTCACCGAAGCGTACGAACACTTTGACTGAAATGTGCAGGAGCTCCATCGTGCATGAACCACATGTTGTGTCGTACTTGTAAAGGCACATGTTCTAGCACCACAGGTAGAGTATCCCGTATGAAATCATGATAACATGCTCCATTGAGCATAGGTGGACGAAACTAAAATGAGCTCTAACATGGAAATTAAGCATTTCCGGACACATGTCCACATAACATCTTTTCTTTATTTGTGTGTGAGGAATGTTTCCTGAAAGTTTGGCTGTACCTTTTTGTAACACCCTGTATAATGACACACAAAAAATACTGTAACCATAAAGTTAACAACATTAACTTACAAACTGAGCCCTTGCAATACGTATTATGCAACAAAAATAGTGTGCACAAAAAATTAATGTTATTAAAAGTTACATATACACGGTGTCCCATTTATCTTGCTCACCCAAAATAACTTTTTCTAATGTGTTGAATGAAAAATTGTTTCAACCAATGTTTTTTAGCAACACTGGGTAGTTCTTGCTGAGTTTTTATGTTTTATGCCTCTCCACAGGTGTAGAAGATTTAGGGTAGAGGTTAAAGTTTTTAAATGGAACCATGTACATTTTATTCAAGACTACACTTATCCCCTCCAAGAGCTACTCAGAAGTGTATCACATTGTATCATTTCTGTCAATAAAAGGTAATATGCAAACTATACAGAGTACACAGGTTGTGAAGAAACTGAGCTGTCTACTGCTTTGGTTGTACACATTACATACCTGTTGTAGTGCTGCAGTAGAGGTGTGGGTTCATGTCAGCACAGGTACTCTTCTCTCCCCCACGCACCTCATTTGTTGTTGGTTTAGTGTATAGTACACTGCAAACCAGTGTTGTCATGCATCAGAGTAACTTAGTAGCTGCTCTGGCAGTAGTACACATTGTGAATACAGTTTTTGTTGTGTAAAGGTGTATGATGCACACACATACTGATAAGGTAGAAATGCTGCTCATCTACGGAGGAAATACGTTCATAAGAAATGATTTAGTAACTTGCATTTTTACGTTCACTACTGTTACAGAACATTGTGATTATTATGTTATTACGTCTATGTTGCACACTACTGTACATACCTGAACTGTAATTTGCTGTGGGCAGGCAAAATTCTTTTCAGGCACAAATACTATACAGCAGATGACTCCCTGACAACCAATCGCCTTCTTGCTGAACATTCAATGATATCATTTTTCATCTACGTAAAACAGGAAGCTTAATACAAGTTCTAAAAACTGTTTTAGAACTTGAACAGACAAAGCTGTTAAGTCGCTGTGCTCACTGCTGCAGATGTGAATCCTCAAGTCAGCACATGATGAATTCAACATGAAGTTGTTGTTTTGAAAACAAGTGCACATCACATTCTTCAATGCCATAAGTTTCATCCTTACTATGTTCATTTACACCAAGAACTTCATGGAAATGACTTCAACAATAGGGATCAATTTTGTCAGTGGGCTCACAACAACTTCTGACTGATCCTACTTTCTTCTCAGATGTTCTTTTTAGTGACAAGGCATCATTCTCCATCACCACCCCGATAGCTGAATGGTCAGCATGACGAATTGCCGTCCTAAGGGCCTGGGTTCGATTCCTGGCTGGGTCGGGGATTTTCTCTGCTCAGGGACTGAGTGTTGTGTTGTCTTCAGCATCGTTTCACCCCATCCGGCGAGCAGGTCACCCATTGTGGCATTTAACGTAATAAGACCTGCACCAAGGTGGCCGGACCTGCACCGCATGCGGCCTCCCGGCCAATGATGCCAAACGCTCATTTCCATTTTCCATTCTCCAACAAAGGAATTTCCAATATGAGGAATTCCAACAAAGGAATTGCCAATATGAGAAATGTGCATTATTGCTCCATCAAGAATCCATGACAGCTCTGACAGGTAGAGCTTCAATGTCCATGGAACATTAATGTTTGGTGCAGAATTAGTGGATATACTGTTATTGGAACTTTCTTTGTGAATGACAACTAATATGGCAGACAATATGCCTGATTTTTTTAAGACACATTTTTCCTGCTCTTTTAGACACCGAACCTCTAAATCAGAGTATGATCGTGTGGTATCAGCACAATGGATGCCCTGCACATAATGCCTTATGAGCACAACAAATTCTGGACTGTACACACCCTTGTACGTGGATTGGACATATGGGGCCAATTAAATGGTTGCCCCATCTCTGGACCTTAAACCAATGGATTTTTTTTCTGTGATTGGCAGTTAAGGATGCTGTCTTCCTAAATGTTCCAACAACACCAGAAGACATGCAGCAACATAATACTGATGATTGTACAGCCATCACAGAAGAAGCAGTAGCACAATGTAGGGCATCCTTCATCTACAGAGTGACCCTGTGTATGAATGCCAATGGTCACTATTTTGAGCATGCACTGTAAACGCTGTTTTACATGTAAAGATAGTATCACAGTAAAAGTTACTGAAAGGGCAATGTTACTTCCACATTGTTGTAAGTACTGTAATACAGTACTGTACAATATCAAGACCCAATTACTCTACAGTGCAGTACTGTTGCATTCATTGTTTATTGGTAATTTGTAAAATGTTCAAATGTCCCTTGAAAAGGTTAAGTGATTTAGTTAATGAAATGCACTGAAGTGATACTTAAATTAGAGAAGTTATGTATTGTTTATCATTTCCTTAATACTAGTTTTGTGGATAAAATGGTACAGTGTGATACATTTTTGAATAGCCCTTGGAGAGGGAGAGTCGATTGTGCAATAAAATGTTCATGGTTGTACTAAAAAATTTAACCTCTACCCCATATCGCCTATATCTGTGGAGTTACATAAAATATATACCCTCAGCAAGAACTACCCAATGATGTTAAAAAACATTGGTTGAAACAATTTTTCATTCAACATATTAGAAAAAAGTTATTTTCGGTGAGCAAGATATATATGATATTGCATAAGAATACATAACTTGCTCTGCGCTATACACAACAATTAGATATGGGTGAGCAAGATATATGAGACACCCCATATATGAATACAGAACACACAGTACACTTGGTCTGTGCTATACACAAAATTAGATCCAAATTTTTTTACAAGTCATATTCCTCATCTTCATTTATAACTTCAATCATTCATAATGAATACAGAATTTGTGAGGAGATGCGACCTATCTTGTATGCCTAAATGCCCACCTACCCCAGTTTGCACTAAAGGGATAGTCAACCATTTGGTTGACACTTAAATATTATACTAAAGAAAATTCTGTCCAAACAGGCCATGAAGGCCCAACAGTACCAACCAGCCACCGATTCATCGTTAGCCTACAGGCATCACTGGATGCAGATATGGAAGGGCATATGGTCAGCACATCACTCTCCTGGCAATATGGCAGTTTACAAGATCAGAGCCGCTACTTCTTAATCAAGTAGCTCCTCAGTTTGCCTCACAAGAGATGAGTGCACCCTGCTTGCCAACAGTAGTCAGCAAACTGGATGGTCATCTATCCAAGTGCTAGCCCACCCCAACAGCACTTAACTTCACTGATCAGATGGGAACCGGTGTTACCACTGTGGCTAGACCGTTGCAAATATTATACTAGTATAGGGTAATTACTAGACTAGCATGTATGTGATGAATCAGACTGCAGTACTGCGACATTAAAAAGGGAGGGAAGGTTGGAGTTAGACATACTTTTCAAAATGAAGTCATGAGAACTGGAGCACTACCTAATTTGGCAGAGAATAGGTAAAAAACAATATGCTATTTATTAAAACCACAGAAAAATGGAATAAAGATGGTAGCATAGGAATAAGGGCAGTAATCGCATTGGGAATAATGCAGTTACTGTCAGAATCAGTTCACTACAGATCTAGTAGATTAATAAATTTAAAAAAAGAGCAAGAAAAATGCATAGAAAGTATCACATGAAAATATAAAAGGAAGGAAGCGGTTTTTTAAAATGTGTTTGTACAGAGAAGTGTGGCTCAGTGATTAAGTGAGACTCTGGATCCAAAATCTGTTGCTCAATACCCAGTTAGTTCAATGATTTTTATCAGTCATTAGTGTGAAAAGTACCAAACTGCACTGTGGTTCAGAATCCACATCAAACTGTACATCCCCCCATACTGGCTGGATAAGTCAGTTCAGAGATTGCAAGAAGGTAAGAAAAAGAGCATTGTCTAGTAACACACTGCAGCACCTTCAGGTTTGTGATTTTAGATTGTCCTGGCATATAATTATTTTGTATCCCTCACTGGTATTCAACCATATGGCATCATTCAGATGGCGCAAAATTTTGACAAACTGACTTGTTCCACTCCCCGATTAATTCTGTTGAGCACCTTCTTAACATCCCCTCCTCCTTGCTGTCAATCATGGGCCGGCATTGTGTGGGCACAGCTCAAATGTAAGATTGAGGAGGGAAGTACATGGCGGGATTTGAACTGCATTCCCGAGTCCCTGTGTCGCTACTACCATGCCAGTGTGGGAAAATGTATGTAGGGCAGGTGAACCATACTGCATAAGAAAGACGCACAGAGTATAAGCATCACAAGGATAAAGAACAATCAACAAAGTCAACTGTTACAGAAGACATAGTGTGACTTATGATGACATCAACCTGTTACAACAAGCTACCACATTCTGTGATTACATCTAACAATAATCTTTATAGATTCAAGTAAACAATGAATTTATAAACAAAGACAGTGATTCCCAACTATGTAAGGCTTTGGATCCAGCCTTGAGTATACTCAAAGCACAATTGCAATCTATGGGAAAATCAATGCAAGTCCTGATAACTGAAGAGCTGATAATGCACCATCCAGTGAAAAGTATGCACCAACGGTAAAATATAAAATGGAATGCTCAATCACCCTGTTATTCTATCTCTCACTCATAATGACACTTCAAAAAATGAATCCCTCAAGGCAATTTGTGATTAAAGTACACAAACAATAACTATTAAATAATTTAAATAACTTAATTACAAACTATGTAGGAAAATTAATCCAACAGCAATAGAGTGTTTTTTAAAAACTGTCAAGGGACAAGAGTGGCAGGATGTTTATAGTGCCAATAACATAGATGATAAATACAATGCTTTCTCATGGTCTTTGAGAGTTGCTTTCCATTAGAACATTCTAAATGGGGTACTAGCAGTAATGGGCAGCACGGGTAGCTGACTAGTGGGATAAGGGTATCATGTAGAACAAAGTGGGAATTATATCAAAATGTTAGAAGTAGTCACAATCAAGCTACAGTAGCCCATTACAAAAAGTATTGTAAGGTGCTTAAAAATGTTATTAGGAAGGCAAAGAGTATGTGGTATGCAAATAGAATAGCTAATTCACAGGATAAAATTAAAACCATATGGTCAGTTGTGAAGGAAGTGTCTGGTCAGCAGCACAAGGTCGACGATATAAAGTTAGTTCGCAGTAAAAATATTTCTGTTACTGATAAATCAGATATATGTACAGTATTTAACAATCATTTTCTGAACATTGCTGGTGAATTAAATAAAAATTTGGCTTCTACAGGAAATCATACAACTTACTTGGCAAATGCCTTTCCGAAATTGATGTCTGAAATACTCCTCTGTGATACAGACGAGGGAGATTGAGTCAATACTTAAATCACTGAAGACTAAGGACTCTCATGGTTATGTACAGTATTTAACAATCACGGTTATGATGGAGTGTCTAGCATAATATTAAAGTACTGTGCTGCACATGTTAGCCCTGTATTTAGGCATATTTGTAATTTTTCCCTTAGGAATGGTCAGTTTCCTGAGCGATTAAAGTACTCAGTAGTAAAGCCGCTTTATAAAAAGGGAGAAAGGGATAATGTAGATAATTTTAGACCTATTTCTATGCCATCAGTGTTTGCAAAAGTTATTGAAAATGCTGTGTATGTATGGATAATTGATCATTTTATATCATACGATTTCCTATCAAATGTACAGTTCAGCTTTAGAAGTCGTTTAACAACTGAAAATGCTATATTCTCTTTTCTCTGTGAGGTACTGGATGGGCTAAACAAAAAGTTTCGAACTCTTGGCATATTTTTTGATTTAACTAAGGCATCTGATTGTGTTGATCACAAAATATTGCTACAGAAGTTGGACCATTATGGAATACGGGGAGTAGCTCACAATTGGTTCACCTCTTACTTTGGTAACAGGCAGCAAAAGGTCATTATTCACAATGTTGATAACGGCTGTGATGTGGGATCTGAGTGGGGTACTGTCAAGTGAGCGGTTCCCCAGGGATCAGTGTTGGGGCCACTCCCATTCCTTATTTATATAAATGATATGCCTTCTAGTATTACAGGTAACTGTAAAATATTTATGTTTGCTGATGACACTAACTTGGTAGTAAAGGATGTTGTGTGCAACATTGGCACGGTTTTAAATAGCGCAGCACATGACCTCAGTTCATGGTTTGTAGAAAATAAACTAATGTTACATCACAGTAAGACTCAGTTTTTGCATTTTCTAACACACAATTCAACAAAACCTGACATTTTTAGTTTCACAGAACAAGCATATGATTAGTGAAACTGAACAGTTCAAATTTCTAGGTGTTCAGATAGATAGTACGCTGTCGTGGAAAGCCCATGTTCAAGATTTTGTTCAAAGACTTAATACTGCCATTTTTACTATTTGAACAGTATCAGAAGTGAGTTATACTTTGACACAAAAATTAGTCTACTTTGTTTATTTTCATTTGCTTATGTGGTATGGTATTATATTTTGGGGTAACTCTTCCCATTCTACAGGGATATTTACGGCTTAGAAATGGGCGGTTCGGGCAATAAGTGGCTTGAGTTCACGAACCTCTTGTCGACCTCTGTTCATGAGTCTAGGTATTTTGACATTTGCCTCTCAATTTGTATATTCCTTATTGTCATTTCTTGTTACCAATATTAGTTCATTCCCAAGAATAAGCAGCTCGGTTAATACTCGGCAGAAATCAAACCTGCATTTGGATCGGACTTCCTTTCCTCTAGAGCAAAAAGGTGTGCAGTATACTGCTGCATCCACTTTCAAGAAGCTGCCACTGGAATTCAAAAATATTAGCAGTAATCCACGCGCTTTCAAATCAAAACTGAAGAGTTTCCTCATGGGTCACTCCTATTCTGTCATGGAGTTCCTGATTCTTATTGTATCGCTGATAGTGTTTACTTAAACTTATGGACTGACTTTTTTCAGGTTCATGAACATTTATTTTTATACTTTTATGTTGTAATTTCATGTACTGACACGTTCCATGACCTTGGAGATTTACACTTGACATGTAAATAAAAAAAATAAAAAACAACATCTAAAATAATGTAACAGAGAACAGGACTTGGCACATAAATTGGAAAATGAAATATGACTCAATTATCCTGGAAACATAATGAAATCTTCAACATAAGAAATTATTGAGAATGTTGGACATCACACAGAATCTTCATCTATTTAAAAAAAAAAAACCTTCACATTTGATTCACCATTCACTGTCTCCTAAAATGGAGGGAAGAGGGCAGATCAGTTTTCCACAGCCCTCGCAGCTTGGTACAAAACACATTCAGTTAAAATGGAGTGTACAGATATCTGTACACCATATGCACTGCATACTGGTGGATTCTCCAGTGAGAGAAGGAATCCATGTGTCTGAGGACAGCTCCCCACCCGAATGTGCGTTATGAGTACTTCCTCTCACCCCAGTGCCAGGAGGAGGAACTCCATTGCTATTGTCATTGGTTTCATTGACTGCAGGTTATTGTTTCTCAGTCATAAACACTCCTCCTCCCACTTAGACGCATTATCTTATGCTTCAACAGTGAGGTACTTGCATGTACACATGCAGTGCATTCGGAAACTGAGTTTTTTGAGCAGGCATTCTAAGCTCCTTCATTACCCTGAATTCCAAAATGCCCTGGTACTCAACAGAATAATTCCTTGTCCTGTCTCTGTAAGTGGAAAAAGGTGTTGTGGATCAGCTGAATATGCTTTTATGCTGTGTACATGTGATGTATAGCCTGAAGTGAACTTAGGGAGCCTGTGCAGATAAGGAATTTTGTACCAGGAAGACACAGCATCTGCTTCTGCACCCTCAAGGTCACATGTAATTCAGCATCACACACTGTGAATGTATCAGGTAACCAAATCTTGAGAATGGAAATAATACAGTACAGCCAATGGAATTCTGCTGTTTATGCCATCAGAGTAAACTACAACACAGTCATTGTGCTCAGATAAAATTCTGTAAAACACTGATTAAAAATTATTATGTACACTGATAAACCTAAAATAATTGCAGTGATCAGATATCATTAAACAGGACAGCAAATGATTCCAGTCTCAACGAAGCACAGAAATACCAGACTAAGAGCCACTAGGTCTCCTACTCATGAATTCCAAATAGCCTCATTGCTCTCAGTCTATTTCCAAGTAGTCGCTCCATTGGAGGACGATGTCGATAACTGTGGGGTTGGGAGGAGGATGTGTACATGGTGCATCATGAGGCTCTGCATCAGATGAGGAGAGGTGGCTCACCAGCCTCAACAAAGAGACTAGGAATCAGACTTGTCCTGCATACTCCTGTTGCCAATCCAGTCCCCTCTGGGGAACAGCTTCGATGATTTTCAGTTAAGATGGCCTATCTGAGCCACAAACTGTGCATTCATAGTCACGGCAGTATCGCACAAACACCTTGTAAAACTGGAGCAGACGTGTTCAGTCTAATCCCCATGACCTGTGGCTGAGTCATTTTAAAATATTCAATGCCTTTAGGCCTTTCGCCTTTATATGCTTCAGACATGGTAACCATGTCACCCACTCTTCAAATGTGTGAAACAGAAACCTCACAGAACTTGAGAACATTGTCCCTCATTTTAAGGACAGGCACGTTAAAAGGACAGGTATGTTAAAAGAACAAGACAATTAAAATAAACAAAACTACATTTCTCTGAGAAAAATTTAAAACTTGTGCTATCTGTCCACTGCTCAAAGTGTCTCATCATTAGCTGCACCTGGCGAGTGGTTGTTACAAGGTTGGAGAAGGAACAGAATATGGTAACACCACCCACAAACAATGAACACTGAACAGGAGACTTAACTGTTGATGTAATACTGCTGATGGCAATAGCAAACCGGATTACACTCCCTGAAGGACATCATTCTCTCACTCGAATCACTTGGAAAGAGCATCATCAATGTCATATCTAAAATATCGCCTTGAAAGGAAGAACTATATGAATATATGTAATCACCTAAGAATTTGATGTGTTTCCAAGTAGTGTCATAGGCACTCTCACGACTAAAGAAGATGATATCTATCAAGTGCTGTATGCATAGAAAAGACTGTTGTATTTCCACGTCCATCAGGGTGAGGTTGTCGAGGGTTGAATGATACCTCGCAAACCAAACTCAGATTTACCAAGTAGTTCCCACAATCCTATGATGTAAATCAGACAATGGTTGACCACCCATTCTATCACCTTTCCTATTCAGGTCATGAGGGCAATGGTATGATAACTACTGGGCAACGTGTGGTCCTCCCATGGTTTCAGAAGGACACTTGCCTCTTTCCGAGAATCAGGAAAATCCTCCATCAACAAAATTTTATTTAAAATGGATAGGAGGATTTCCTTTGAATAATGTTTGAGGTACTGTAACATGCTGTACAGGATTTGATTGTTACCTAGTACAGGCTCCTTGATTGGAGACAATGCACACTCAAGCTCCCACACAGAAATGGGGCAATTTTAGTCCTTGGTGGTGTTGGAATGGAAATTCCAACCACTCCTCTACATTAGTGCCAGATGGCAGTGGAAAGCTGGATCCTGGTCTACAGTAGCAGTGATACTGAGTTACTCTGTCATTGCCTGTGTGATGTTCCCATGTGTACAATGGAGACAACAGTACAACAGTTATAAGTATCTGAAACATTTGTAAGATACCTTCCTTACAGCATCCCATTTCTTTGAAAAGCTAGTGCCATGTCCTCTTCTCGCTCTATTTAATTTCCCTTTGTTCCTTTGCCCTTGTGACCTGAAAGGCTGTGAGGATCGTAGCAGATGTTTGGTATTTGAACTGCTGCAAAGCCACATATCTAACCTCATCATTTCCACATGGGACATGTCGCCTCTACAGTTGGTTTGCAGACTTTGGAATACATGCACCTGCAGCACAGTGGATCATGCTGGTAATGTGATCCACCCAGTACTGCCTGCTATCTCAGTGTTCAAGCACAGCTAGTTGGCTGTGCAGTATCAAGTTTGCTCTGCTGAGCATCCACTGTGGTGGCTACCTTTCAGGGATAGCTCTGTATGAAAGGTGGGATAGGAAAGTGGTCACTTGAATGAAAGACACCAGACTACCTGAGTTAACAGGACATAGCTCTTCAGACACAATGAGGCTTTTGGCAACTCATCCCCTGGGGCAGGCTGATTTAGATCCCTCTAGCACATTATGTGCATTAAAATCTCCTTCTAGTAGGAGCGGTTGGGGGAGCTGTGAAATCATGTAAAAAAAAAAGCCACTCTAACAAAAATTTCATTGGTGACAGATAAACATTATAAACTGTAATATCGAATGGCATGTGCATGTCAGTAGCAACTGAATGAATAGCTGTTCTGAAAGGGGCAGATGTTGAGGATAAGTGTCAGTGTACAAAGACAGCTACTACTTCTTTAACCCTGTCCTCACTCAGGTCGTCTTTTTGGTGCAGGCCACATCCTGAGCAAAGTGTATCACTATGTTTAAAGTGTGTTTCCTGTAGACAGTTTCACCTCCTCCACATGTGTTCTGAACCCACTCATGTTTATTGTGGGGTACACCTCCTTCAATTCAGCATGTGGTTTGCATTTAGTCACCTACAATTTGTGGATTTTTTTTTTTTAACATCTTGCACTCCCTGCTCCACGCTGGATGTTGACATGAGCAATTGAAATTGAAGTCAGGGGAGGTACATGTAGTTCCTTCAACAAGGGCAGCCAGGAGTTGGAAAGTATGGTCTGGCTTTTAGCCATAAATATCCACCTTTAATATTATCTGGCAGAATTGGCAAACTGAATATCATGCAAGCGATCCCAATTTTTCCAGTGTTTCATGCACACAATGCATTACATTTTACATTTCAATGACCCATTCTTCAGCCCAGTCCTCCTCAAGCTCTGCAGTATCCACATGCATGATGTCACGGCAAGTTACTAGTCCTCGACTGTAGTTAAAGGTATGGTGCAGTTCAATGCAATAGCTTACTTACCCACATGTTTTGACTTCAGGAGCTGGGTGCCTTGCTGTGATGTTGCTGTTTTAACCAGTAATGTTCCAATAAGTAGTCGGTTAACAGTTTGTTGGATTCCAGTCAATGCATGGAGCCCTTTCTGTATATACCCCCCTCTCTTAGCATCACAAGAAAGATATTTTGAGATGATGGGCATCCCCTGTTATGAATTATTGACTTAACCTTAGATGAAACCCACACTCTGTAGAATGGGTGTTGTTACTGCCCAATGGACTATCCAAGCCATCAGAATCTAGTGTTCAAGAAGTCGTAGTTGCTAGGGTGTTCCCATGACCAGCTAAGGAAACAAACAATCCACCCAAATAAAGCCACACTTGCTTTATACAACTGCGGCATAGCAGGATCCCAAAAGTCGCCCACTAGTGACTGTTCTGCCTCAACAGTAATCCAGAACATCCTAGCACATCTTGAGGTTGCCTTAAAAAAACAGAGGCTTGTACCACTATCATGATCTGGGTGGTTAAGACAAGATCCTTGTTCCCTGTGACACTCAATATTCCATTGCCATGTGATAGTCACTGAAGCATGTCAAGATCTTATAGTGACACACAACTGGCAACACCAGTCAGTCCACAGCTCAGGAAAGCCGGGTTCACCAAGCCCATAACCAGCAAACAAACACTGTGCTCCCTCATGTGCTCGCAATTTAGAATGGCCCTGGGGGGCACATGTGGCTTTATGAAACGTACCACAGACTTAATGAGTACTAACTAACTTGTGGGCAGCACTCTTGTTTCAATATGTTAGATGAAACAGGCATCAGTTTCTTTAGAACATACAAGTCCAGTCACTTCATATCAGCAGAACATGAATCCTAATTTTGATGACAGTTCGTGGCAACCCAAACTGTTAATATATAGATTACTTTTGTAATAAGCTATTTGACATGTCGATCTGGAAAGGATAGAGGCTTTTCTAAATCAAAAGAACAGGCATACTAGGAGTTATTATAAGCAGACTTTTCAGTGGACTACCAAGTTTTTTTAGCCTTACATAGATGTGATTCATGGTATCGTTGAAGTTGTGTCTTTTCTTTTCCATCTGTTGAATGCTTGAGTTTATTAGCAAAAATATAAAGTTGACTGAAATGCCAAATAGATTGTACAAAAGTAATCTACATGCCTACAAGTTGGGTTGCCAGAAACTGTCATCAGTGTTAAGATTCATGTTCTGTTGAGATGTAGTGACTGGATCTATAGGTTCTAAAGAAACTGGTGCCTGTTTTGTCAAACACATAGAAACAAGACTGTTGCCCACAAACATGCTGTAATGTACAGTGCTATTTGTACACGACAGAACAGAAATCTGTGGTTAATGCTTATTGAACCTGTGGTATTTTTAATAAAGCCGCATGTGACCCCAACACGCCTGGAGTGCAGTCCGGACCTACAAGTCGGGGAGTTGCGACGCGGCACTAGTGCAGTCAGGTTGGAGCAGCAGTGAGGTCTGCGTTGACATGGTTCGCCCGACCATTGCCGCCATGCATCATTTGCCCCTCACCCACCCCAGCCACTTAAGCCCCAGGGCCATTCTAAATAGCGAGCACACCAGGAAGCTCAGTACTTTTTTACTGGGTATGGGCTTTGCGAACCCGAGTTTCCTGGGCTGGGCCCGGTTAGTGCCATCCGTTCTCTGTCACCATAAGCTTTGGGCATGCTTCAGCGAGCACCACATGGTGGTGGAACAATGTGTGTCACAAGGAACAAGGATCTTTTCTTAACCACTCTTATTACGACACTGTAACAAATCTCCGGAAAGAAAAAAAACATCATCATAAAGAAACTATGTGTTTAAAAACTTTGTTTTGCTTCTTATAGTCTCACTTTACAGCATGATAATGAATTGGTTATTTTTCCTTTATTGGTCACAGTTATTATGATGTTTAAAAATTAAGAAACCTACAGCACTTCACTCAGAGAATTTGCAGTGGAAAACATGGCTGTTTGATCAATGGATTTTAGGTCATGTGTTACTATACAATAAATGACAGTCATGGCAGAAACTGTGGGGGCATACTGCGAGGCAAATTAGGTAAAAAATTCAGTGTGCAAAGTATTATAAAACCTGGTGCACCAATTAAGGGAATTGTGAAATACATGGACAAATTAACTGATAACTTGTCCATTAACAATACATTAATTGTTATTGGTGGCACAAATGACACTTAAAAGCCTCTGGAAGAATTTCAGAAGAACATGATAAATTCTTTGGAATATATACTTAAACTCACATACAAAACGAATGTAATAAGTCATCCAATAAAGCTTAGACATGAAGCACAAGGTCTGAATGAAAAAATCAGATCTTTGAATCGTATTATGTTAGAAAAAATCGACACTGCCATAGGCACATGTAGGAAAAGGTTATCTGTGAAAGAAATGAATATACAAGAAGAAATGAATATACAATTCATGACTTACATCTAAACAAACAAGGAAAGATTTGTAACAGGCTTGTTTCTTTCATACACGTGGCAAAAATTGAAAAAAAAAAAACAAGTACCGGTACAGGGAAAAAGCATATGCAAATGGACAATCAGATAAAAAGTGCCAGTATCAAAGTTCTTGAAATTAAAGTGCAACCCACAAAAAAACAGACAGTTATGGACAAGTATATAACAGAAAATAAGCTCAAAGAAAGTCACACTTACTAGGTTAAATTTCAAGCCATCAAATGTAGCAACAAGGCAGTCGCTAATGGACAGATGAGTGAAAAAGGATGAAAAAAAGTGGAAATTGGGAATATTTCAACAGAAGGAAGGTGTGAACCCACATATGGTGCACCAGCAAGCCATACGTCAAACACCATGAATACCGTCTCTGGAAAACATGAGGTTTTTTCCCTACTAAATACACTAGGTCAAATAGTGAGGTAACTCAAATAAACTAAATGAAATATAAATAGTGTTAGATGGCATAAATGATATTTCTGTACTACGGTTTACAGAACACTGGCTCAAAACAAGATATGTTAAAGCAAACGTACATTCCTCAGTTCAAACTTGCAAGCAAGTTTTGTAGGAAAATATTCGAGTCATGGGGGTACCTGCGTATATGTTAGAGAAAATATTGAATTCACCATAAACTGCCCTGCGAAAAAGATATAGTTGAACTACCAAGGCAAAATACAGTTATTATTTGGGTATACAGGTCACCAGTTGGAGACAAAAAAGTGTTTTACAATCGCATGGAGGAACTCTTGCAAGAAATTCACTCTCCCAAGAAAAATATAATTATATGTGGAGACTTTATCATTGATTTCTTGAAACCCAATAAATTCAAAGATGACATTATAAATCTACTACAATCGTTCAACATCAGTGCAACGGTAACTGAACCAACTCGAGAAACACCAACCTCTGCATCTATTTTGATCAGATCTTGATAAATATGTGTAAATATGCCTATAACATACAAGTTGTAAACGTGGGTTTTAGTAATCACAATGCTCAAATACTTGCATCACATATTCCCAGTAGAATACGACACACTGTAAGGAATTTCAGTACAAAAAATGTGGAATATTTTTGTTCTCTCCTAAAGGGTGAAAGCTGGAAAGATGTATATGACTAATGATACCTATGAGAAATATGGTAAGTTTATGGCTACATTCTAACTTTTTTTGAAATGGGTTTTCCCAAGAAAATAACTATGTTTAATTCTACTCAAGAACCAAACAAGTGGGTTGTTGTTGTTGTTTTTGTTGTTGTTGTCTTCAGTCCTGAGACTGGTTTGATGCAGCTCTCCATGCTACTCTATCCTGTGCAAGCTTTTTCATCTCCCAATACCTACTGCAACCTACATCCTTCTGGGTTACAAAAGGGATAAGGATATCATGTCAAAATAAAAGGACATTGTATGAGTACTCCAAGCAAAATACTAATCCTGACATTATTACATATTTCCAAGACACAAAAGAATACTAACACGGGTTATTTCAAAAGCAAAAAAACTAGAAAATGACAAAATATTGTGTAATTCCAAGAATAAAATTAAAGCAACCTGGCAAATTATAAGGAAAGAAATGGGCACCAACCCAGTTAATCGCAGTAATATAGAGCTGATTATGAATAAAAATACACTAACTGACCCCAAACATGTGGCTACTGCTTTCAATAATTATTTCTCTAATATAGCACGGCAGTTAATAAATATACACCTTGACAAATAGCCAGTCAGTCACTCAGATCAAAAAATTCATCCAAACACATTATTCTTGTATCCAGCAACACCTCAGGAACTGTCATCAATCCTAAAACAATTACCTAATAAATATTCAGTGGGTGTTGATGAAATACCAGGTGCTATTATCAAAGTTAGCGCAACATCTATTGTGAAACCACTAACAGACATAGTAAATCCATCTTTTGAGAGTGGTGTGTTTCCAAACAATCTAAAAACTGCAAAAGAAACACCTGTGCATAAGAAGGGTGCAAAAAGTGATATTGCTAATTATAGTCAGTTTGAGTATTGTCAGGCTCCAGCGAAAGTATGGAAAAAATGTTCCTTAGAAGATTAACAGTTTTCTTAAATACAGAGAGGCTGATAAGTGACACCCAACATGGATTCAGAGCTGGAAAGTCAATTCAGACAGCAAATATTGCCTGCTTAAATGAAGTATTAAAAACAGTGGATGATAAGCAATATGTATCTGGGATATTTCTGGATCTAAGTAAAGCCTTCAATGTTATTGATCATGGCATTCTCTTGCATAAATTAAATAATTATGGAATTAGAGGCCAGCCTGAAAGGTGGCTCCAGTCGTACCTCAGCAATCGTCAGCAAATTACAGAAATAAAACACAAAGACAGTGAATCTCGCAAAATTTCTAGTTTTTACAGTGATGAGGAGAAAATCAAGTATGGAGTCCCACAAGGAGACCTGTCCAATTTCTGCTTTATATAAATGACTTGACTACTAAAGTACATGATGTACCCATTGTACTCTCTGCAGATGACACCAATATTCTAATTAAATCACAGAATGAGGAAAATCTGCAGGAGGCTGCAATATCAGTTATGCATACCTTCATGCACTGGTTCAGGACCAATAGACTCATCATAAATTCTGAAAAAACTGTGGCAGTTAACTTCAATACCAAACAAAACCTCCATCCTGCAAAAACTGTTTTCACTGTCGAAAGAAAAAATGTGCCGAAGGTCAGTCATACAAAAGTTCTAGGCATTCATTTTCAGGCAGGTCTGAAGTCGGAGGTGCACTTAAACAATTTACATAAGACACTGAATTCACTAGCATATGCTGTTACGATCCTCACTCAGAATACAAGCTGCACACCAGTGCTGACAATGTACCATTCTAGTGTACAGTCGCTACTTATGTACAGAATAATTTTGGAGGGAATCCTACAAATTGTACAAAAACATTTAAAATACAGAAAAAGATTATCAGGGTGATAAAAAAGGCTAAATGCAAGGATTCCTGTAGACCGCTTTTGAAAACTCTAAAAAAATATTGGCACTGCCTTGCTTGTATATATACAAAATGCTGATTTTCACAGAAAGGAGCATTTTAAAAAAAGAAAATCTCTCCAGACACCACTACGATTTACACACATATGAAACTAGGCAGAAGATGAACCTACACATGAACACAGTAAATACAAACTTATGCAAAAGAGGAGTGTATCATACTGTAGCTACGTTATATAACCACTTGCCTTTTTACCTAAAATGCATACCAACATTGCATGCATTTAAAATAAAGTTAAAACAGTTCTTGCTTGACCAATGCTTCTATTCTTTGTCTGAATTTATGAAACATCATAATAAGTAAAGCTCATTCCCAAATTTTACTAACTGTCAATTCATAATATAGCTTACGTTGTGCTTATCCTGTCATCTCACTTAATAACTGCTATATCACATGTAGAAGCAATGTAGTACACCAACTTACATTATTATGCATTTTGATTATGTCAACAATGTAGTCAAAATGACTACTGTATTGTAAATTAATTAGGTTTACCACTGTTCTATATCACATGTACAAATAATGTAATAAAATTATTCTTGGACAGATAAATAAATAAATAAATAAATAAATGCAGCCATTATACACAAAAATTAAGGCTGAAAAATGTGGAATAAATATATTTCACACAGTCATGGTATGCAGCTGCATACCATAGTTGAAGCTGTTCCGCAAGTATTGCTTAATTCATTTTGCGTTTTTTGTGTTCCTTTCATCGAGCAATTTATCAGATCAGTCATAGCCACAATCTAAGTTTGCATTCTTATTTTTCTCCAAGTAAATTATGTTCTTGATGACATATGGTCATAAAATGGACTGCTCTCATTCTAGTTAGTATTAAACTTTTATCAGTTAAACAATTACTTAAACTGAATGAACATACAAAAACTGATAGTTTACATAAATATTGCATTCCTTGGTTTTCAAACAATTGAAAATCCAGGATGGAATAACAATTTTATAGAAAGAACAGATTACTACTCACCCCACAGAGGAAGCATTGAGTCACAGACTTCATCCCCCACCCCCAAGCAGAGCCTCCCAATGCTGCACCTATCAGCCCTGTCCTGTCTCCAACACATCCCTGCAACTTCCACCACTCCTACCCAACTATCTCTCCCTCTCCTCACCCCATATTGCTTCTATAACTCCCAATACTCCATTACTAAAGCAAATTAAAATAAAAAGAAAAAAAAAAAAATCGGGACTTAGCTTCCGGAAACTATAGATGCCATGTGTGTGAGTTGGGGTTGTGTGAGAGTTTTCTTCATCTGATTAAGGAGATAGTCTGATAGCTGAATACATCCAGCATTCTTTTTCATTCTGCCTGTCTAGAACTCAACACCTCCTGTGCGTGGTGAGTAGCAACCTATCCTTTCAATATTATTCTTCTGTTTTAGTTATTGGTTGCTGCACTAAAATGAAACAGAGATTTGTCTTGACTAAAAGAAAACAGAATTTGGACAAGTCAATCGTTCTGTAGGTCTTACTGCTACCAAAGAAAATACATCTAATTTCAGAGTAATATCAACAATGTGGGGTACATGATTCAGCAAACAATACAGCCACAGGATCCTCAGACTGCTATCACATAACTGCCACTTTAATTGCATTGAACTAATATGAGTTCAAGTTAAGAGTTATGTGGCAAGGAACAATTAAACAATGCATGCTGAAAGAAATGTGAAGACTGACAAGTGGTGCTGTGAACCAAATTTGCACTGGTATAATGTTGTAAGCAACACAAAGGAAGTAATGATGGAAGCATAGAAGAATTAATGTATAATGGAAAACAATAATTAAGAACTTATTATGCTATAATGTTTATTTAATTATTTACATTATATTTTATTAAATTCTGACATCAGTTCTAGTTGCACACAGACAATGTGAAAGTGATACAGACATAACAGGTGTGCTTCCATTTGTTGTACAGTGTCAACAAAAATTCAATTGCAACTGCATTCACTTTTTACAATTTTTTTCCACGTCTTTAGAGATCTTGTTACTGTGCAACACAGGTGTGACTTAATGCTCATTTTACAGTTGTTGTTCACCTTCAAACATGTGATTATGGCATTGTACTATGCTTTGCTGTTCCTAAAGCTGCTGTAGCCCCGACCACTGACCTCCCCATTAACAATGAAGATAATGACAACAGGGCGTAAATACTTGCTTTTTTCTGGTGCTAGTGCACATACTGACTACATGACCACACAGCATGTTGTGTGCTAGCTGGCAATTTGACTATCCATCACTGACATCTGTCACCACAAAATTATTTTAATCAGAGCATGATAGGCGCACACACTTTTACTATTGTGGTGGTTTTTGGCTTTGTGTCCATCTTGGCAATAATAATGTGTTCACTATGCTGTCACTATAGTTCACCTGCATTCCCCTTTGCTTACTCATTATATTAGACCTATTCCTGCATTACCCCCACATAATTTCTTGTTGATAACCCTTTACTCAGCTCACCAGATATTTTGTTCTTCCTCCCATTGTGCTACACTAACTCATGTTATAACTTAACTCAACATGTCCTCTTTTCAGGTTGTCTAACCTAACTGCCCAGTTAATGGATCTATCATTTCATACTTCAAGCAAGAATGAAAGATTTGTTTTTCTAATGACATCATTCTCCTGAGTAGTCCTGTCCGAACATCTGAATGGGAGACTTTTAGCTGTAGAATATTTTATCCGAGAGAATGTCACCATTATTAATCCAAACAGTGGAGATGCATGCACTTGGGAAATGTAATGGCTGTAAATCCCCTTGCTTTCAGCTGAGCATAGTACCAACATAGCAAAGCCAAGTTGCCTAATGTTTCAAAGTCAGATAAGTCACCCCTCAGATATGGCTGCAACTATCTTACAACCATCTGTATCACTGAGGTGCACCAACACCGCCCCCCCCCCCCCCTTTCACATTACAGTCCGTGGTTTGTGAGGAGAGTCACAATGATTATCATATCATACTGGGTAACGAAAGAGCATTGTAATCCATTTGCTGCTGGAAGACATTTCACTAATGGGATGCCACATTGTGTACAGCACCTTCACGAAAATCAAAAAGGCAATTCAAAACAGTTTTCATTGGAAAATGTATACACTCACTTTCTATTATATTTTTATGCAGGTTTAAAAAATGGTCCAAATGGCTCTGAGCACTATGGGACTTAACATCTGAGGTCATCAGTCCCCTAGAACTTAGAACTACTTAAACCTAACTAACCTAAGGACATCACACACATCCATGCCCGAGGCAGGATTCGAACCTGCGACCATAGCAACCGCACTTTTCCAGACTGAAGCGCCTAGAACTGCTCGGCCACAGTGGCCGGCATGCAGGTCTAGAACATTATCAGTAGGTAATGTTCGCTTACTGATATCTTACGTGTAACGTGTTTTTCTCTTGCTTTATTTCAAACCTACTAAATTTCAGTATTAGTGATATGATTTATTAATGTGAATATACAAAATAATGATATTGTCCATGATTCTAAAGCTACTATGGGCAAACAAAGATTATTATTATTATTATTATTATTATTATTATTATTATTATTATTATTATTTCTTTTCTTTCTCAGAAATTATGTCTGGTTAAAAATGGAAAGTGACACGGATCTTGATCAAGCGTGACTTCCTTTTAACTGTACGGTATATGTTACATTGCATTTAGGAACTTTCGGGTAATTGAACAAGTACCAATAATTACAGATTTCTGTAGTTGTATATATAAGTTTGGATGTAGCTGTATTGCGTTGATATACTGGTGGATATTGTGTGGTATGACTCCTGTAGATGATAGTATAATCGGTATAATGTCAACTTTATCCTGATGCAACATGTCCTTGACTTCCTCAGCCAGTTGGATGTATTTTTCAATTTTTTCTCCTGTTTTCTTCTGTATATTTGTTGTATTGGGTATGGATATTTCGATTAGTTGTGTTAATTTCTTCTTTTTATTGGTGAGTATGATGTCAGGTTTGTTATGTGGTGTTGTTTTATCTGTTATAATGGTTCTGTTCCAGTATAATTTGTATTCATCATTCTCCAGTACATTTTGTGGTGCATACTTGTATGTGGGAACGTGTTGTTTTATTAGTTTATGTTGTATGGCAAGCTGTTGATGTATTATTTTTGCTACATTGTCATGTCTTCTGGGGTATTCTGTATTTGCTAGTATTGTACATCTGCTTGTGATGTGCTCTATTGTATCTATTTGTTGTTTGCAAAGTCTGCATTTATCTGTTGTGGTATTGGGATCTTTAATAATATGCTTGCTGTAATATCTGGTGTTTATTGTTTGATGCTGTATTGCAATCATGAATCCTTCCGTCTCACTGTATATATTGCCTTTTCTTAGCCATGTATTGGATGCGTCTTGATCTACGTGTGGCTGTGTTATATGATACGGGTGCTTGCCATGTAGTGTTTTCTTGTTCCAATTTACTTTCTTTGTATCTGTTGATGTTATGTGATCTAAAGGGTTGTAGAGGTGGTTATGAAATTGTAGTGGTGTAGCCGATGTATTTATATGAGTGATTGCTTTGTGTATTTTGCTAGTTTCTGCTCATTCTATAAAGAATTTTCTTAAATTGTCTACCCGTCCATAATGTAGGTTTTTTATGTCGATAAATCCACTTCCTCCTTCCTTTCCGCTTAATGTGAATCTTTCTGTTGCTGAATGTATGTGATGTATTCTATATTTGTGGCATTGTGATTGTGTAAGTGTATTGAGTGCTTCTAGGTCTGTGTTACTGCATTTTACTACTCCAAATGAGTAGGTCAATATTGGTATAGCGTAAGTATTTATAGCTTTTGTCTTGTTTCTTGCTGCCAATTCTGTTTTCAGTATTTTTGTTAGTCTTTGTCTATATTTTTCTTTTAGTTCTTCTTTAATATTTGTATTATCTATTCCTATTTTTTGTCTGTATCCTAGATATTTATAGACATCTGTTTTTTTCCATCGCTTCTATGCAGTCGCTGTGGTTATCCAATATTTAATCTTCTTGTTTAGTGTGTTTTCCCTTGACTATGCTATTTTTCTTACATTTGTCTGTTCCAAAAGCCATATTTATATCATTGCTGAATACTTCTGTTATCTTTAGTAATAGGTTGAGTTGTTGATTTGTTGCTGCCAGTCGTTTTAGATCATCCATGTATAGCAAATGTGTGATTTTGTGTTGGTATGTTCCAGTAATATTGTATCCATAATTTGTATTATTTAGCATGTTGGATAGTGGGTTCAGAGCAAGGCAGAACCAGAAAGGACTTAATGAGTCTCCTTGGTATATTCCACGCTTAATCTGTATTGGCTGTGATGTGATATTATTTGAATCTGTTTGGATATTAAGTGTGGTTTTCCAATTTTTCATTATTATGTTTAGGAACTGTATCGATTTAGGATCTACTTTGTATATTTCCAATATTTGTAGTAACCATGAGTGGGGTACACTATCAAAAGCTTTTTGTAATCAATGTATGCGTAGTGTAGCGACCTTTGTTTAGTTTTAGCTTGGTATGTCACCTCTGCATCTATTATCAGTTGCTCTTTACATCCTCGTGCTCCTTTGCAACAGTCTTTTTATTCTTCATTTATAATTTTGTTCTGTGTTGTATGTGTCATTAATTTCTGTGTAATGACTGAAGTTAATATTTTGTATATTGTTGGTAGGCATGTTATGGGACGATATTTAGCTGGGTTTGCTGTGTCTGCTTGATCTTTAGCTTTCAGATAAGTTATTCCATGTGTAAGTGTATCAGGGAATGTGTATGGGTCTGCAATGTAACTGTTAAATAATTTATCTAAAAACAAAGATGATGTGACTTACCAAATGAAAGTGCTGGCAGGTCGACAGACACACAAACAAACACAAACATACACACAAAATTCAAGCTTTCGCAACAAACTGTTGCCTCATCCTGATGAAAGTGCTGGCAGGTCGACAGACACACAAACAAACACAAACATACACACAAAATTCAAGCTTTCGCAACAAACTGTTGCCTCATCCTGATGAGGCAACAGTTTGTTGCGAAATCTTGAATTTTGTGTGTATGTTTGTGTGTCTGTCGACCTGCCAGCACTTTCATTTGGTAAGTCACATCATCTTTGTTTTTAGATATATTTTTCCTACATGGAATGTTTCCCTCTATTATAACCATATTGTTAAATAATTTAGTTAGATGTGAATGTGTTGAGGTGAACTTCTTTAGCCAGAAATTTGCTATTTTATCATTTCCAGGGGCTTTCCAATCGTGAGTAGAATTAATTGCTTGGGTGACTTCATGTTGCAAAATTATCACGTCAGGCATTTGTGGTATCATCTTGTATGTGTCTGTTTCAGCTTGTATCCACCATGCATGCCTGTTATGTTGTACCGGGTTTGACCATATGTTGCTCCAGAAGTGTTCCATGTCTGTTATGTTTGGTGGATTGTCTATTTTAATGTGTGTGTTATCTATTGTCTGGTAAAATTTCTTTTGGTTTGTGTTGAATGTTTGGGTTTGTTTCCGTCTATTTTCACTTTTTTTGTATCTTCTAAGTCGTTTGGCCAATACTTGTAATTTCTGCTTCTTTTCATCTAACTGCTCTATAGCTTCTTGTTGTGAGATTTTACCTAACCTTTTTCATTTTTTGTCTGATATTTCATTTCTTATAAATTGTGTTAGCTGTCCGATGTCTTTTCTCAGTTTTTCTATTCTGATCTGTAGCCTGTGTTGCCATGCTGGTTTTGTGGGTTTCTTCTGTGTGTTGGTTGGTTCTGATCTCTGCCTAGTGTGTATTATTATTATTATTATTATTATTATTATTATTATTATTATTATTTGAAACATCCAACTTGACCCTGAAATTTGTGAATTCAGTTTAAAGACATAGCTGAAAATCATACAAAACTTCAAGATCCATTGGTAATTAACAGTAAATTTATTTTTCTATAATCTAACAATGTGAATTAAACACTGACTACAATTAAGTACCTTAAACCAAAATTCTCCTTTCGCATTGACAACATTCCATGACATATAGCTTAAAGTAACATGCTATCTCTGTAGCAAAGACCCTTTAGACCTCCAACTATTTGCTGTCAGATGACGCAGTGCAAGAAAATCGAAACATAACATTTACATCTCTTAGAAATAGGTCAAGGACAGGCAAACCTATGTTTATAGCATTTGTAAACTTAGAGAAAGTCTTTGACAATGTTGACTGGAATACTCTCTTTGAAATTCTGAAGGTAGCAGGGGTAAAATACACGGGGGGATACGGTATTCACAATTCATACAGAAACCAAATGGCAGTTATAAGTGTTGATGAACATGAAAGAGGAGCAATGGTTGAGATATAAGTGAGCAAGGGTTGTAGCCTATCCCCGATGTTATTCACTGTGTACACTGAACAAACAGTATACAAAACAAAAGAAAAATTTGGAGTAAGAATTAAAGTTCAGGGAGAAGAAATAAAAACTTTGAGGTTGCCAGTGGCATTGTAATTCTGAAAGACACTACAAAAAAACCTGGAAGAGCAGTTGAACAGAACGAACAGCATTTTGAAAGGAGGATATAAGATGAGCAACAACAAAAGCAAAACAAGGATATGTTGGGAGAATCGGGTCAGGAAATGAGGCACTAAAAGTAATAGATGAGGATTGCTATTAGGAAATCAAAATAACCAATGATGGCCGAAGTAGAGAGGATATAAAACATAGGCTTGCAATGGCAAGAAAAGCATATCTGAAGAAGAGAAATTTGTAAACATTGAATATGGATTTAAATGTTTAGAAATCTTTCCTGGAGGTATCTGTCTAGAGTATAGCCATGTATGGACAACAAACACCTTAAACAAGAAGAAAAAAAAAGAGGCTTTTGAAATTTGATGTTACAGAAGAATGCTGAAGATTAGATAGGTAGATTATGTAACTAATGATGACACATCCTAAGATGTCAAGGGGTCATCAGTTTAGTATTGGAGGGAAATGTGGGGCATAAAAATCATAGCGGGAAACCAATAGATGAATACAGTAAGTAGATTCAGAAGGATGTAGATTGCAGCAGTTTCGGATATGAAGAGGCTTGCACAGGATAGAGCAGCATGGAGAGCTGCATCAAACCAGTCTACCGACTGAAGACCACAACAATGACTTCAAACCACGCTGTTTCTACAAAACCTTTCACACAATAGTTACGCCTATTGATATTAATAGGTCTACTATGCTGTCATAGTAGGAGGAGAGGTGATACTCCTGTGTGGCGCGTCCCAGGTGGCGGATACGGAAGTCCTCACCGGTTTACTGGTGGACTTGAGTGAAATAAAATAGCTCTCATGGACCAAACACACCCTCTGCGGTTAACAACCGGAGTTGTAAATCGGAGCTTGCTCCAACTAAGGTTGACAACCTTCGACAGTCAAAAATGGAAAGGTCTTTTAGGAAAAAAATTCCACCGTCCTGCTCAAAGAAGCAGGAAAAGGATACATCGGATTCAGTGGGTAGTCAACTAGAAGACCGCAACGAATCGGAGCATTTGCAACCATCCAAATGCACACTAAAACACAAAAAGAAGATTAAACATGAGCAAATAAATTATATAGCAACACACAACATAAACTCACTACTTCAGACCGGAAAACTCAAGGAGCTCACAGATGAACTAAATAAACAAAAAATTTTAATAACAGGGATCCAAGAAATGAGAAACACCACAGAGGACCCATTCGAATCACAAGGATACAGAATTTATAATGGGAAACCAGGACCGAGGGCAATGAAACAATGTCCCCAGTTTGGAACAGGGTTTTTAGTAAACATAAAAATAATAGATTCAGTAACGGATTTCCAAGCAGTATCACCAAGAATTGCGACTCTAAGCTTTAAAACAATGAATAAAACCTATACAATAATAAATGCTCATGCCCCAACAAATGAAAAAAATTGTCTAACAAAAACAAAGGAAGTGAATATAATAGAGGGAAATATTCCACGTGGGAAAAATATATCTAAAAAGAAAGATGATGAAACTTACCAAACAAAAGCACTGGCAGGTCGATAGACACACAAACAAACACAAACATACACACAAAATTCTAGCTTTCGCAACCAATGGTTGCCTCGTCAGGAAAGAGGGAAGGAGAAGGAAAGACAAAAGGATATGGGTTTTAAGGGAGAGGGTAAGGAGTCATTCCAATCCCGGGAGCGGAAAGACTTACCTTAGGGGGAAAAAAGGACAGGTATACACTCGCACACACACACATATCCATCCACACATACACAGACACAAGCAGACATTTTCAATGTCTGCTTGTCTGCTTTCAATGTCTGCTTGTGTCTGTGTATGTGTGGATGGATGTGTGTGTGTGTGCGAGTGTATACCTGTCCTTTTTTCCCCCTAAGGTAAGTCTTTCCGCTCCCGGGATTGGAATGACTCCTTACCCTCTCCCTTAAAACCCATATCCTTTTGTCTTTCCTTCTCCTTCCCTCTTTCCTGACGAGGCAACCATTGGTTGCGAAAGCTAGAATTTTGTGTGTATGTTTGTGTTTGTTTGTGTGTCTATCGACCTGCCAGCGCTTTTGTTTGGTAAGTTTCATCATCTTTCTTTTTAGATATAAAAACAAAGGAAGAGGTAGATAAATTTTGGGACCTTCTAGAACAAACTGTGAACAGAGTAAATAAAAAGAATGTAAAAATCTTATTGGGAGATTTCAATGCTCAGTTGGGAAAAGAAAGGAAATATAAAGATATAATTGGAAAATGGAGTCCACATAAATTTACAAACAAAAACGGTCAAAGACTTGTAGAACTCTGCAGAGAACACAACCTTATATCTAAATCAACATACTTTAAGAGGAAGCCAAGTAAACTTAAAACATGGAAACATCCAGACTGGAGGAAGGGCGAGTGGCAGCTAGACCATGTCTGTATGGACAAAAATTTTCATAAGGAGATCCACAATGTTAAAGTACTGAGAGGAGTAGACACAGGCTCAGATCATTATATGGTTAAAATTAAAATCAAATTCACACCGTTAAAGAAGAGGACCGGAAAAACTAATAAAATAAAAAGTAGGTTTGACCCGCATCAGCAAATTAAAAATAATAAGTACCAACAAATAACACAAACCATCAAATTAACAGATGATCTAGAACAACTAGTGCCTAGTCTTAAAAAAGAAGCAGAAAATCTAGTTCCCTTGAACCCACGAAGGAAACATGCATGGTGGACATCAGAATGTGACAAATTCCATGAAGATAGACACCAAGCATGGTTAAAGTTTCAAACACACAAAACTGAAGAAAATGCCATCAACCTAAAAAATGAAATAAAAAAATTCACTCAAAATATTAGAAGAATCAAGAGAGGATTTCATAAAGATATTATAAAGTCTATAAAAGGTAATTATCATAAAACCAACTCCAGGAACTACTACAAAATCTTTGGGAAACAAGTACAACAATATGAGGCCCCTACACTAATACTGAAAGATGAAGATGGAAGAATGACACACAGTAACAAGGAAAATGCAGAAATCATGGCAAAAGCATTTTACAAACTTCTGAATTGCGAGGAACCCAAAGAACCCTTACAAATCAACATAAATACCCCAATAAAAACCAAACCTAACAAACTAGACCCTCCAACTTTCCAAGAAGTAGAAGAAATTCTTAAAGAACAAAAAAATTATAAGGCATGTGGAGAAGATCAGGTTTTTGTTGAAATGTGGAAATATGCAAGTGACACAGTCAAGACCTCCTTACACATGGCTCTAACAAAAATTTGGGTAACAGAACAATTTTCCGAACATTGGACCACAGCTATCATCCACCCACTACACAAAAAGGGAGATAAGAGCAACCCAGACAACTACAGAGGAATCTCTCTCCTAGATTGCACATATAAAATTCTATCCAAGATCCTATATGAAAGAATCAAAGAGCAATTAGAACAGGAGTTAGGGGAATATCAGGGAGGTTTCAGACCATGGAGAAGCTGTTCAGAGCAGATAATTAGTTTAAAATTGATTATGGCATACTACAAGAAACGGAACAAACCTCTGGCAATAACATTTGTAGATTTTAAGAAGGCATATGACTGTCTCCACAGACCTTCAGTATTAAAAATTTTAAGAAATCTAGGACTCTATCCAAAACTAATTAAAATAATACAAGTCACTCTAACCAACACCAAATCAAAAGTGAAGTTTAGAAGAACCATTCCTCATAAAAACAGGCTTAAGACAAGGTGACTGCCTACACCATTACTTTTCAACTGTGCACTGGAATACATAATGAGAGAATGGTACAAGGACAATCCAAAGAGGATAAGAATTGGAAGTGCAAAAGATGATATTAGCTTAAACTGCTTGGGATTCGCTGATGATCTTGCTCTCCTAGCCAACACCGTTCAAGAAGCCAGGCAACAAGTGAAATCCCTACAAGAAATAGCAGAGAAAGTAGGCCTTAGAATATCATTTGAAAAAACGGACATTATGCTAACTGATCCACCACTTGCAAACAAAATTACAATAGGAGAACAGGAAATCAAAATTGTTGATAAATTTAAATATTTAGGCGAAATAATAACATACAATCTAAATGAGAAGCCATCATGGCAAAATAGAATAAAAAAACTGAACTATGCAAATTACATTACCAAAACTACATACAACATAAAAAGCCTATCTATAGATGCAAAATTAAAACACTATAAAACAGTTACACAACCAGAAATAACGTATGCAGCCGAAACTATCTTCAAAACAACTAATACAGCAGAAATTGACAGAATACTAAAAATAGAAAGAAGAATAATTAGGACATGTATAAATAAACAGTATCAAATAAATGGACATTGGAGAATAGCATCAAATGAAACAGTATATAAGAAAATAGAACCAGTCATGAGCACAATCAGGAAGAAACGCATCTCATTCTTTGGACATCTGATGAGAACGCCAGAAAACAGAATTAGCAAAAAAATAATACAAAAATTGTGGAATAGCAAGAGCGACATTAAATGGATCACAGAAATTAAGGAAGATATAAAAGAACTTCAAATTACAGTAGATGACCTAAAAAACAAGACAGAGAAAACCAGAATACTGCAAGACCCGGAAACCAGACTACAAATGAAAATCAATAAAAGGAGTACAGGAAGAGTTGTCTCAGATGAAGAAAGAAAGAAAATATCTGAAAGAATGAAGAAATATTGGGCAGACAGAAGAGCAAAACACCTTTCATATAAGAATAGCCTCTAATAATTATATTACCTAAATATATTAAGTTATTGTCGAACCAAATTGTATCCATGTGTAACAACTTGTTTAGAACTTTGTATTTTTGACTACAGTGGTCCAATGAAGGCCATAAAATAAATAATAAATAAAAAATTAAAAAATAGGTCTAGTTACTTCTGTAACTCAATGTAACTTCCATATATCAAAATTTACCAAGAGAGCCATTTTTTGTTTGTGAATGAAAATTTAAAGGTAACTGACAATTAAGAGCAGAATTAATATTAATTTTTATACCTTTCACAGCCATTTGACTTCTCAGGCTACACTATCTTTGTATCAAACTAGAATATGTTAGCAGTGAGAGAACAGACAACAAATTCATATCTGCAAAACAGAGAATAGATAGCTGAACTCCTCTAAGAAGAAAAAAACATTCCAACTACACAGAAAAGTAGGTGACCAAGAACCTTCCATGCCACATATACACCAAATTCGTAAAAGACCGAAATTTCTAAGAAAATATCCAAGAGTTACTGAATGGAATTAAAAAGTGAATCTGACACATCGGTTTTCTGGAGACAATCTGATTACAAACACACAAAAACCAGTTACAATGTACTAACATATTAGCTAATAATGTAAAACAACCCTCCATTACAGAAGAACAAAGATCTAAATATTAGATTTACAACTGTAACCATGAACTGCAAGCAAAAATGTTATGTACAAAAATTGAAATAACATGATGAATATCTGAATCTTTTGCTATTAAAATATTGTCAGTGTCAACGATGCACATTCTGTAAATGGAGCTGGCTGCACCAATAATATATTGTTTACATGCAAGAAATGATGGGTAATGTTAATAAAAAGCCATCCACTGAGGCAAACATTAGCAATATGTGTTTCACGGCAAAAGTGTTGACAGCCCATCAATTTTTTACTGAAATGATTAAAAGGTTCAGTAAAGCACAACACAATACTTTCTGCTGGTAGTATGGTGTCAGATGAACCTACGATACCAGATGTCTACTTTGCCCTGTGAACAATGATATTGTCGTGCGCGACATCATACATGAAAAGAGACAGAACATAATAATGAAAATGTACATTTTGATTCTACATTATTTTTTGAAATATGTAGGTTGTGGTGACAAAGACCTGAAGTGTAACACAAGGTCTAGTTATTTTGGTAGCAATTGCAACCTATGTCCTCAATTATTTGCTGCATGTATTCCAATCTCAGTCTTTCTCTACAGTTTATTCTTATGAGCAGTTTACGTCTGCTATTTTGATTATCTCATGAGTGGTATTGGTAGGTTCAATATTTCTGTAATGTCAGTTATTTAAAACTGATTTCAAATGTTCTACAGAATTTACTATGTGAATTTGAGAAATCCAAGAGTGCATATAGATTGAAGTAATTAGCAAAACCAAAGAATCAATTTTTTTGCAACTTCTACAGAAATTATGTTACTACAAATACCTGAGCATGCTGTACACCATGATTTATGAATAATAACCATAATTGGTTTCTGGGTCAATCTTGAAACTTCTATTGCCTTTTCCAAATCTAGCCACTGATATTGAGGCCCAAATCCTGAAACAACCAAAAGACAATTATTTGTATTATTTGTTCAAATGAGATTCACAGCCAGTAAGAAAACATACTTAATGATTTCTGCACTTCAAACTTTGTTTCCTTAATGTTGTGATTCCGGGATTGATATATATTCTCTTACACAGTTTACATACTTTATTAGTTCCGTAAATCATTTTTAGGTAGATGCAGATATTTGATAGCTTTTACAAACTCATCTTTTGTAACTGGTCATTAGGCACACTATACCTGTACTTCGTATATTAGAAAAATTATCAGTATTCTAGACCTGCAATTTGCATGGGTGACGAATATGGCTAAAACTGCAAAAGAGATAGAAAAAGAGAACTAAAAATTTACTTGTCTTAAACGATCATTGTCCACGTCACTGAAATTTTCATTAATGAATTTTCACTCTGCACGACAGTATGTGCTGATTTTAAATGTCATAGCAGATCAAAACTGTGCCAAACCAAAACTTGAACACTGCCATACATAATAAGTGATGTTTGAATAGTTCAGTGAGCAGAATATTTGCATGCGAAAGGCAAGGGACCCAGGATCAAGTCTCAGTCTAGTGCACAGTTTTAATCTGTCAGAAAGTATCGAGTCATCACACACTCCACTGCAGAGTGGAAATCATCTAGGCTGTGGCTAGGTCAATTCTCCATTATAATGTTGCTTCCAGGAGTGCTAGTTTCAAAGGTATGCAGGAGAACTTATATGAAGTTTGGAAGTTAGGAGGGGGTAAGGCACAAGTGAAGCTGTGAAGGTAGATCAGGCTTCAATAGCTCAGTCAGTAGAGCACTTGCACGTGAAAAGCAAAAATTACAGTCCTTAGTTCTAGTCCAGACAACTGTTTTAATCTGCGAGACAGTTTCTACTGAATATCATTTTTACAGATCTATAACCAATGTGATGCTGTGAGCAGGTTAAAATGCATATAGACTCTCTGTTATGCAGAGATGATGAGACTTGCACAGGTCAAGTTACATAAAACCAGTCTTTGGACTGAAAACAACAACAAAAAAGTGATTGACACCTGCTGCCAATAAATGTCCAATTACAACTGTTGTGTTCCATTTTCTTCAATTTTTACTTTTCATATTTCCTTAGTCTTAAAAACCAACTGCTATTCTGGTATGGCCTGATACAAAATGTATATTAGAGTGATTGTACCACAAGTATGAATGTTAGCATGGGCATTAGATGAAAAGTAATACCTCCAAATTTATGCGAACACACCTTTTTTTTATAATAATAATCACCATCTGTGTTCTTCCCTGGGGCAGGTCTTCACAAGTAACTCTGGATACAGTTCTATCATTTGCTAACCTCTTTTGTTTTCTCATAATTGTTAAATATCTTTATACTATCCAAGATCTGGCACCTTCTTCTTCTTCTTCTTCTTCTTCTCCTTCTTCCATTCACCATTCCTTCCATAGCACCCATCAGAAAACAATCTTCTTATCCATGTCCAACCCAATTGTGTTTCCACTTCCGGATTACCTTCAAAATTTTTCTCTCTTCCCCAACTCTTCTCAACACCTCCTCATTTCTCACTTTGTCTACCCATTTTATCACTTTCATCCTCCTCTAAATCCACATCTCAAATGCTTCTGCTCTTCTTTTAAATAAAAAAAATATTACACTATAAATCTTATTTTTTATGCCTACATATCTATAATCCTGTGTCGATAGAGCACCAAATTGTAGCACATAACATGCCAGAATGTAAGGTAAATGCATGAGAAACAGTGTGCTGTAATCAAGTTTCGAATTTGAAGAGTTCATCCACAAATAGAGCACCCTCTTTTTCAGCTTGACAATGCCACACGAGCACCGCTACATCTGCAACAATCCAACGCCTGGGGTTCACAGTCGCCGATCATCATCCATACGTTTCCGACTTGGCCTCATCCCCCCCCCATCCAATTTCCAATTTTCATCTGTTACATAAGTTAAGGGACACCTTTGAGGACTTCACTTTCATAGTAGTGAAGCGGTGCAAGCAGAAGGAGACTGTGGCTCCATCAATGAAGTCAAGTCTTCTACAATGACAGTAACAACAAACTGGTCTCTTGGGAGAAATATGTCCATTGTGACGGTGCAAAATAAAGACACAGACATGAAGAATAAAGGTATAGATGTTAATAATGTTTGTTCTGTTTCAAAAGCTTTAAGAATTTTCACATAAAAAATTTGGAGGCATTACTTTTCAGCACACCCTTGTATATACATTAAACAGGGCCAAAGAACATTTAAATACATCCTACCCAACAACACTGGTGCATCCTGAATTAGATCAGAACAGAGTCAGGCAGATGTGCAGCACTGCTGCACCAATGGGGATGGAAGTCCTCCATGGAATATCACTGCAGTGAAGAGCACCAAACAGAAAGTTATGTAACATTTTAATGTTCCTTAAGAGCATTCAAAGGAGCAATGAAACACCTTTACAATTTGTCTGCAGGAGCTTATGACCCGATTCCCAGCCTCGACTTAAGAGCTATGAACCCATACTGAACTTAAGATTGTGTGTATCTGTGCAGAAATGTATATATTTGTAGTAAATAGTTGTCTGTATTTCTCTGTCATCAAACAATAAATAAATAAAATATACTACTATACAGTAAAAGTGTCTTCTGAAAAATTCTAGCATGAGTCTTCAAAAATCTTTTCACTCACACCTATGTTCATGTTTTACACTGAGCACATGGATTCTTAATTTGATAAAGAAGTAGAGGAAAGAAACAAAAAGTGAATAGAAGTTGTGATACCAATGGTAACCTCCACCATCCCCCAATATAACACGAAAATGGAGCTATGGGACTGTGTCACACCATTTACACATTATAGCCAGCTCTAGTGCGATAAAGTACTGCACCTTAAAGTCTTAGCTGTGATGACAGACTGATCTGCAGTGTAGCCTGGTGTCTACATAAGGTCAGAGGTCACAATTTAATCAGTTACTGTAACCAACAGATGTGAATACAAAATAAAGATTTTGTTAGCCTTGATCTATAGCATAGCCTGAGCACTATGTTTGCGCACTTTTCAGTAAAAAGAACTAAAACTACAAGGTACATTGAGAAAAGCTGTATCTCATAATAAACAAACCCAATGAATCTTTAGGTGCATATTCTGTACGTATGCTGTGCATAAACTATAAAATAAATGCAACATAATAAATTTCAGATTTGGATGAAATGTGGAACAGTGGATTGTAACAAACAAAGTACACACAATTTCCACACAATGTAGCTGTCAATAAGTCAAAGACAATCTCTGCACTACAGTCCACCTTTTTTTCTTCAGTAGCATGCAAGAAATTGGGAATTCTTGGAGAAACAGAAGTGTTGCTCTATCAAAAACTTTCTCTGCAACTGACCATAAAAACACTTCAGTTTGGCTGAGAGTTTGAAAATTGGCATGTAATACCTCAATCAACCTCCTTTTATACTTTAAATCACAGAATCTTGCTTGTAACATGAGGGATTCCGAGTTACTCTCACGGATTCTTTTCATAAACGGTAATTGATCATAATGATGTGAAGCGAGTCATTCTACATTCACATTACACAATCTTTTTAAATATATGGTTACAACTTACTTATTTTTTGAGTAGTGTTATGAAGTAATAATTCCTAACGTCACCTTTTACACATCACAAAATTAGAAATTCTTCCATGAAATAGAAGCTGTCAAGGAGAAACTTTTTAGTTTATAAATTTACCTTTGCAGTCTGTCTAAATTTACCTTTGCAGTCTGTCAGACATTTTGTATCATTGGATAAGTTATCAAAAAGTTTGCTGGCAAAACTGTGCACCCCTTATCTGTCCGTGGATCATTTCTTACAATAATATTGGACACTTCATGTTTACATAAATCTTGCATATACATAGCTAGTTACAAAAAGATAGTACATACACATATATTTAATAGAATTTTCACAGAAAATGTCGTTAAACTACATTGCAAAACATGTATACTGACACACTATTTAATTGTTTATTTCAAGATATTCTTTAACACTGTAAGGGTAAATATTGATTAGATGTCCTTTTAATTTTCTTTTTAAAAGATACATAATTTCTATCATCTTTATACATTGTGGTAATCCATTGTACAGTATGCACCCAGCATTTACAGTTTCTTTGTTAATTTTAGCCTACTTCCTTCAATATGATAATTATTTTTTATTCTTGTATTATGTTCGTGATATTTTTCATTTAGCAATGCAGTGCAGTTAATTTATAAGTAGATAATTGTTTTATATATATACTGATGCTACTGTTAAAATTGTTAGCTACCTGAACTTATTTCTGCAGGATTCTCTAGGTGATACTTTCGCGATGAACCATATGGTTCTTTTTTGTAATCTTAATACCCTTTGTGTGTGCACATTTGCAGCATTTCCCAAAGCCAGGGTGCCATATGAGAGGTGTGGATGGACTAGTCCATAGTACATTGTTTTGTGTGTGTGTGTGTGTGTGTGTGTGTTTACTGACTTTGACATTTTTCTCATCAGGAATATGCTTGCAACTATGTGCCCGACTGTGATGTTGTCCAAAGTGTGTTTTTGTTTGCATGTATCTGCATATATGTTGTTTTGTTTCCATTTATAAAGAGATTGTTTTCCCTGAAATAATTGTTTCCACTTTTTCATATTTAGCGAAGCCTTCTCTTGCAGGTCATCTGTTGTAGGACTGGTAACATCAAATGAAGTGTCATCTGAATACATGACTATACTCTTAGATACTGATTTGGTCATATCATTGACATACAAAATGAATAGTATTGGACCAAGATAAGATCGTTGAGGAACTCCATATTTCACAATTTCAAAATTTGAAAAGGCACCTGTAATATTATCTTTCACTTTTGCTTTATTTCTACACACCGCCTTCTATTTTCCAAAAAAGATTTAATGATATCTACTGCCTTCCCCCTTATACCATGACAATGAAGCTTTTCTAATAGGATATCATGATGTACACAATCAGATGCTTTAGATAGGTCCATGAATATACCACAATTCTGTAAGTAGGCCTTGGGTTACAAAAGGTATAAAACAGTCATGTAAAACAAAAAGGGAAACTTATGCTGCAGTAAGATTATCAAAAGATGTAGAAAAATGGGAAAACTATAGATTATACTGTAAAATTTTAAAGGAACTAATACAGAAATCAAAATCCCTTTATTATGAGGAGAAAATAGATAATTCTAACAATAAAATAAAAACAATTTGGAGCATTGTAAAAAAAGAAACAGGAAGAGATACAACAAGCAAAGAAAATGTAAATAAAATCAGATATGAAGGTACCCTAGTAGATAAACCCGAAAATGTGACTGAGATTTTTAATAAACATTTCCTAACAGTAACTCAACAGACTGGTTGCAAACCCAATGTTGATGAAGCTGTAACTCTTTGTCAATCTGTATATCAAACACAATTTCAGAAATGTACCTTAATCCTGTCACTGTAGATGAAATTCAAAAAATCATCATGTCTCTAGAAAGTAAGAACTCTGCAGCGGTTGATAATATTTCTAGTAATTTATTGAAATGTTCTTGTGTGTGGATAAGGGACATTCTCTGTCATATTTTCAATGCTTCCCTTCAGAAAGGTGTTGCTCCCAGTAGACTTAAGTATGCCATTGTGAAGCCCCTGTACAAAGAGGGTGATAATACTGAACTAACTATCAACCTATCTCTTTGCCGATAGCTTTCTCTAAAATTCTAGAAAAGCTAATACATGTAAGAATTACTGATCATCTCATGAAGAATGGAGTTATCAGCAAGGGCCAATTTGGGTTTCAAAAGGGCTGTTCAACAGAAGATGCAATCTACGCACTTGCAAAAGTAGTCCTAGAAATCCTTAATGAAAAAGTGCTAGCACTTTGTGTCTTCTGTGAATTGTTCTGTGTTGAATAGCTCAGGTGGAGTATGTGATGTTTCCTCACTTTCTGAATGGAGTTCCATTACATGTGGAGTGCGTCAGGGCTCAATTCTTGGGCCACTATTATTCCTGATTTTTATAAATGATCTACCACCATGTACAAGCCTGCTGCGTAAATTTACTTTCTTTGCTCATGATACCACAATTTTTATGAGCAGTATAACAGATAGTAATCTTGAGGAATCCATTAATCACATACTCTCAGATGTGGTCAATTGGTTCAAGGTGAATGGTCTCTCATTTATTCAGTTCTGTACAAAAACAGAAAAAGAGAGAGAGATAAGTGTGACATGTGGTAATCAGCCAATAGAAAGAATGGAAACAACAAAATTTCTTAGAGTGCACATTGACAAGAAAATAAGCTGGTCTTCGCATATTATAGATCTTGTAAGAGGCTTAGCTCTGCTACATATGCTTTACGAGCTGTCGCTACATGTGTTGAACCTAACACGGCAAAAGTGGCATACTATGGCTATTTTCACTCACTTCTTGAATATGGCATTATTTTTCAGGGCAACCAGCCATTAGCAAGGAAAGTGTAAGTGTTCATTGCTCAGAAGCGAGCTTCAAGAGTTATATGTGGACTGCGCCCAAGAGACTCATGTAGAAATAGCTTTCGAGAACTTAAAATACACACAACTACGTGCCAATATATTTTCTCTCTCATGTGTTTTGTCTGTAAAAATATAAAGATATTTCAAACAAACAGTAATTATCACAAGCATAACACATGGAGAGAGGATGACATACACAGCGAGCATAGAAATTTGAGCTTGGCACAAAAGGGTGTCCACTACACTGGAACAAAACTCTTCAGTGCTCTTCCTCCTAAATAAAGACAGATTCATAACGAGAGTAAATTTTCTGCCAGAAAAAGCTTTTACAGTCTAGATGAATTTTTAAATAAATAAATTGTAAAATTTTAATATTATATAATACAAGTAGACATAATGCCACTAAGAATGTTATCTAACTTGAGCTCTGTATCTGTTTTTCCATAGTGCTTTAATGATTCTAAGAAAATATGTATCGTCTTTTTTTCTGTATCGCTGCTCAAAGAATGTACTGTGTAAATTTTTATATAATTATCTACTCAAACGTCTGTATATGCTGTAAGATTATCATATGGTATTTGTAAAAAAACTGACTCATTCCATGTCCTTGTGAACCCAACACAGTTGGACCTATGTAACACAAAATCAAATCAAGCCACAGACTTTCTTCTGTTCATCAAGTGCTTTAGTTACAAGTGTTACGAATTCAGCTATTGCTGGTTTGGTAGATTTGCCCTTTCTGAATCCATGTTGTTCATTATTAAGAATATTGCATGTTTGTATAAAATTTAATATTCTGTCTATTATAATGGTTTCTAATATTTTCGAGAGTACAGATGTAATAGTTACATGTCCGTAATTTCCTGGGCCTTTTTTACAGCCTCCTTTATGTATAGGGCACATTTGAAATATTCCTTTTTCTATAGATAAGTTTATCAGACAGGCTAATGGACTAATAAAGTCATTTTATCTTATAGTATTGTAATTATGTACATCATTCTCTTATGAACTGCAGTGGATTCTTCACAATAAACATCATGAGGGACTAAATAGACTGCAAAGTTGTACTTAAAATACTGATGTCTACAAGATGACTGTGGGTTAACACCACATATTATTCTTAGAACGAGTTTTTGGGCAATGAAGACTTCCTTTCTTTCTTAAAGATGAGTCACCCCAGAACAATATTCCATACAACATTACTGAATGAAAATGTGCAAAATAAGTCAGCTTACTGAGTTCTCTCCCCAAATTTGTAATGATTCAAAGTGCGAATGTGGCTGAACTAAGCTTCTAAAGAAGTTACAAATTTTTTTTATATATGTTTTTACAGCAGAACAAAATCAAACTGGCGCTTTTCATTTATTATAATGTTGTTCTACCAAGAACTGATGGAAGATTCTATTAATATGGTTTTTTTTTTTTTTTTTCATTTAAATTCTCATCAATATGGGCATCAAACTTTTTTGACACTTCCACACTATTTATTTCTATAGCTTGCTGTCAACATTCTGTTTCAGACACTCCTGATCATCAGTTTACACTTAAAATTCGTCAGGAAACACTACACTTAAGAATTATCGCAACAAGTTAGGGACAAGACACTTTTCCCAAAATAATATGGAACACTATTATACCATACTTTTACATCTTGAATATGCAGCACTTAATGCAAGAACATCACCATATTGTCAAAATCTTTAGACAGTAAAGGATGATGAAACTATAAATTATATACTAGTGTCACACTGCACAGAATGAATATCATATCCCCACCATCAAATCATCTGAGTTCCATAACTGCTTTGCCTGACAAGTGTTTAATAACTAGTATATAAAATTACAAGGAAACTGAATTTCTGTCCATAACTTACCTTCAGGAGTCGAAATTCCCATATTGTCAATAGTACTTTGAAATCTAAGTCAGCCATACAGTCTCCTTGTATTTTTACATTTTTCTCCAATAATGTCAACAATACTGACACTAGTGAATTTATGCTTAAATAGTATTATGAAAAAAATAATAATTTATGTAATGACAAATGCAAATTAATTTTCTTGTTTCTTTAATTATGTTCCATATGTTACTCACACTAATCACTTAGAAAGTAGGATGTGTTAGTTTTCATGCAAGCAAGAAAATGGTGACAGCATTATGAGTAACAAGAGAATATAGCCCTAGGAAAGAATTTAAGTGATGAGGTCATGCACAAGCTTGGATTTGACAAAGATAAGGAATGAAACTCTTCATTTCTTTTAAAAGGAACTATTCTGACAGGCATTTTAATCGTTAAGCAAACCAGGAAAAACCTAAATCTGGATGCCTAGACAGGGATACGAACAACACTCCTCCCAAATGTAAGTCTACTGCCCTAACAATTACATCACCTTAACTGATAAAGGATATTACACCACTTTAGTTTAATTTTACCATTACTGAAAAACAACAATGAGTGGCATTTTTTAACTGCTTCACCCATAGATAAATTATTAAGTTTTCAACCATGAACTTACAATACTAAGGAACATTCCCGTGTCTATAAAATTAATCACTGCAAAATTCTCTCACATTTCTACAGACAGAACTGATTACTAATCAATATGCAAGCAATAGAAAATTATGGTGCAATTATGTACCAATCTCTTACAACTCAGAATGCTGATGTGGGTCTCAAATCCAAGTATTCAGTATTCACTATTCACTTAGGCCTAAGACAAATGAAATACATTTAACAATTTTGATCAAAATGGGTAATAATTTCATTTCACTCATGGTGATAAACCAATAAATATATTACCATAATAGTGCTGCTTCCCACCTAAGAAAATGAATATGAACACACAGATAGCAATACAATACTAGCGCACTGCTCTGTTACCATTTGATGGTTGAAATGTTTTGAAGTATTTGTCTGGAATGTATCCTAGCTTTTGAAATAGGGTGCTACAAGAGATTAGATGAGCAGATCGTATAATTAATGAGATGTTACTGAACAGAATCGAAGTGAAAAGAAATTTGTGGCACAACTTGACTAATACAGGTTGATAGGACTGCTTCTCCCGAGACATCAAGAATTCGTTAGTTTAATACTGGAGCAAAGTCTGGGGCTAACAATTGTATATGAAGGCAAAAAAGAGCTGAACACAGTGTCACCGGTAGGCAGGTTCAAATGAATGTAGGCTGCAGTAGCTTTTCAGAGATGAAAGGGGTTGGACAGGTTAAACTCTTGTGACGGGCTGTGTCAAACCAATCTTCAGGCAGAAGACAACAATATCCAGTAACGACTTTCAGTCTGTAGGGATTGCACTAGACATTACGAATTTTCGAAAATCAACTTTTTTTTCGTTGAATGCAAATTCTTTTTCGTGTGAATGCCCACTACTAAAAGAAAGGAATACGCGAACTATGCAGTTATGTACAGACAAGCCCTGTTAACATGGTGTTAATGATATAATTACATTCATCTCACATCTAATTTGCACGTCACTGTACTCCAAATTATTATTTATATGTAATTCAATAGGAATCTATAATTCGTCGTTTATATATTCTCCAATATCCAACTGAAGCAATCTGTGAAACGATTCTCTGCTGACATTATTTGCACCCGAGGAAAGCATGTGACAACGGTCATGATACAATCGGCATTTTTAAAATGAAAACAACAGATAACTTTTTTGTGCTGTATGTGATATTACAACTCCTTTTGCTGAAGCTCTCCTTTGTATCGTATATGGTCAGGAGAAGGACGCGATCTTAATTCGCCGCGACCAATGGTGTACCAAACAAAATTTGAGACGTCAAACTTTACTCTCGGTGGGTGCAGCCAGGAGTTGTACTCTTGGTGTTATTATTGTATACCTAATTTATAATCTTTGACAGCTTGACAGAAATCCTAACAGAATTTAATAACCTATCGCTGGCAATATATGAGCGTACGAGTAAAAACTGAGATACATCTATTTACCTCTTCCATCATTCGCTTGCGGAAATACTACAGGAGGAGGGTGTTTTTGTTCTTTCTTCGCTTCGACGTATTTAATTCCAAGAAGAAAAAAACAGTTAGCAATGACCACAAATTTTGAACTACACGCCGTCATTGCCGCCGCAGTGACGTAAACGTCAATACAATCAAAGATGTTACATTATGTTACAGAAATCTGCGTTTTCACAAGCATTGAAAACTTGCACGTGGATCCCCTGCAACCTGTATAGCATTGATAGTGTTTCCAAATACCGCTCAGCTTTTTTACTGTTAAAGAGTTTTTGCATTAACGTCAAAATAACACTTGCGTGCGTTATTGTGACTGAGCAGATTTATATCAAGAACTTAGAAACCTGAATCAGCACTAACAGCTTTCCCTTGCTGCTAATCTGGCCTCACTTCCTTAAAAGACATCATTGAGTTTAGCATATCGTACGCTTCTACATACGAGAAAATACGTGACGCTGAGTGAATGACACGAGACCCAAACCTCGGCACGACGAAAACAACACAAAATGTCCACAACAATGCCAATGCTACCCGCATGTTCATCGTCATAGTAAGCCAACTACAAGACACTTTTGGGTGCTACAATGAGTTTTAGTAACTCATAACTTACGAACTTATACCAACTGTCAAACGGCAAAAATACAAAGTGCAATCTCTACCTCCAAAGAGTAAACGTAATGTCAAACTAAGTCTGTTGCGCAGCTACTCCATGCCCCTCCTTCCCCCCCCCCCCCCCCCTTCACCCAACCCGCGACACAACCCCAGCGCTGTGCCCCCTTCTTCACTTCACCCAACCCGCGTCACAACCCCAGCGCTGTGCCCCCTTCTTTTCATAAACCATTTCTTCATCCAGATGACGGACTTAACTCGTTCTATGGAAAATGTCTATTGCTTGCCATTACATTGTATTTGTATCATGCACTCATCACGTTTTTGTACTTTGTTGAGTCTGGCACATGGTGGTTGCAGACAGGGACATACCACATCTGTCCTCAACATTCCGTTAGACTGGTAATGGATGTAGCTTGCATGCTTAGGTTTGTACTTGGTGTAGCAAGTACGGCAGACTGGTCAGTTTTGGTTCTGTCTACATGGAAAAAGAATGGTAGGCATAACTTCTCTGTTTGGACCATCTATGCTGTTGAAGCTCCTATACCTTATTTATATGCATTGTCTAGACCTAGCTGTGCGGAGATCCAACTGTGTTTGTGACTTATGACTGTGGATTTCACAGTCCTGACCCAGTGTTCCACCAATCTGTTACTCGCCAGATGGTAGCTGATTGCATGATGATGTCAGAAACCACACAGATTACCCAGTTATAGGAACAGTGCTGGTCTGAAGAAACGTGTGTTGGGCAGCCAAAAAATGGGATCCACGTTGTTAAAGAAAACTTTGCCACAGTCTGCACCAAGATGTCTTTGGTTGGGACTGACTCTGCCCAACAAGTAAATCAGTCAATGGCTGTTAGCAAGTATCGGCACCCTTCCAACAGGGAAATGGTTGTACAATGACCAAATATATATGAGAGAAATGGTCTATCATTTTTGGAAATTCTCCCACTTGCTTGTGGATGTTTCTGCCCACGTTACATATTTGGCACACCACATACTTTTTTCCCATCTGTGAGAATCCTTCCTTATACCGTGCTATACAAATTGTTCTGTCATAAGCCTAGTGACTATGTTTGTGGTAGGGTGGGATAGTTATAAATTACCTCAAAAACTGCTTTCCTTCAGATACAAAAGATATGGGTTTGCCTTTTGATATATCATGATTCACTTTGTAAATCCCCGTAGATGAGCGTCGGGCTGCCAGCTGTCTGTTGTCCACCATGTATGAGATAGATCCAACTCATGAAAAAAAAATCAGCCACTAGATTTCTGGCTCATTTAATATGTCTAATATTTGTAGTAAACTAACAAACTTGAGTTGTTGGAATTGTCTTAGGGACCAGTTGTTCTTGTATTTGATGAAGATGAAGGTTACAGGCTTGTGGTCCACATACACTGAAGAGCCAAAGAAACTGGTACACCTGCCTAATATCATGGAGGACCCCCACAAGCATGCAGAAGCACAGCAACACAATATGGCATGGACTCAACTAAAGTCTGAAGTAGTACTGAAGGGAATTGACACCATGAATCCTGCAGGGCTGTCTATAAATCTGCAAGACTATGAAGAGGTGGAGATCTCTTCTGAACAGCATGTTGCAAGGCATCCCAATTATGTTCAATAATGTTCATGTCTGGGGAGTTTGGTGGCTAGCAGAAGTGTTTAAACTCAGAAGAGTGTTCCTGCAGCCACTCTGTAGCAACTCTGGACATGTGGGGTGTCACATTGTCCTGCTGGAATTGCCCAAGTCCATCAGAATGCACAATGGACATGAATGGATGCAGGTGATCAGACAGAATGCTTATGTACCTGTCACCTGTCAGAGTCGTATCTAGACGTATTAGGGGTCCCATCTCACTCCAACTGCACATACACCAGACCATTACAGAGCCTCCACCAGCTTGAACAGTCCCCTGCTAGCATGCACAATCCACAGATTCATGAGATTGTCTCCATACCTGCGAACGCTCATCTCCTCGATACAATTTGAAATGAGACTCGCCCGACCAGGCAACATGTTTCTGGTCATCAACAGTCCAATGTTGGTGTTGACGGGTCCAGGCGAGGCATAAGGCTTTGCGTCATGGAGTCATCAATGGCACACAAGCAAGCCTTCAGTTCACAAAACCCTTATTAATGATGTTTCATTGATGGTTCACACACCGACACTTGTTGATGGTCCAGCATAGAAATCTGCAGCAATTTGCAAAAGGGTTGCACTTCTGTCATGTTGAACTATTGTCTTCAGCTGTCATTGGTCTCACTCTTGCAGGATCTTTTTCCAGCTGCAGTGATGTCAGAGATTTGATGTTTTACCGGATTCCTGATATTCACGGTACACTCATGAAATGTTTGTACAAAAAACCCCACTTCATCACTACCTCAGAGATCTTGTGTCCCACCGCTTGTGTACCAACTATAATACCACGTTCAAACTCACTTAAATGTTAATAACCTGTCATTGTAGCATCAGTAACCAATCTAACAGATGCACCAGACACTTGTTGTCTTATATAGGTGTTGCTGACCGCAGCGTCATATTCTGCCTGACATATCTCTGTATTTGAATATGCATGCCTATATCAGTTTCTTTGGCACTTCAGTGTATATTATGGATGGTCTGGCCTCTACATATCAGCAAAAGTGCTACATTGTTTCACACACAGCTAGTAGTTTGCAATCAAATGTGACACATTTAACCTCAGATGCCGTGAGCTTGCAAGGAAAAGCTGAAGGGTTACCAATAACCTTCCACACACTGGCAGAGTGCAGCTTCAATTGCCTGTTGGTTGAGACTATGACAACTGTTAACAGAGCATCATGTGTGGGACAGGCTAAAAGAATTGCTTTCTAAAAGCTGGCTTTTACCTGGTTGAAGGCTTGTTACATCTGACATCTCCACTGCAGTGGCCGTCGACCTGTGGCATCTTTACCCCCTAACACTGTCATCATTGGCACTTGTACCTCAGCTGCTCTTGGTAGGTGCTGATGGTAGAAGTTTATGACTCCTAGGAATAGTTTTAACTAATGAAAGTCTCTTGGATGAGGTAGATTCTTTATGACTAATTTTGCTCTTTGAGGGTTGGATACCGTCCACTGCACTTGCATAGCTGAGAAAATTCACTTGCTTCTGCCTCAGAGTATGCCTCACTTAGTTGACCACTATGCTGTACTTGTGAATCCAGCCAAACATTGTGTTGAGGTGTTCAATGTGCACTACAGCAATCCTGGAAAATAGCGGAAGTCATCCAGATGCATAAAGCAGAAATCTAGCACTCGTAGGACTTTGTCCACGAAATGCTCCCATGTCTGCACAGCATTATTCGACCCAAATGGCATTTGTAAAAACTTGAACGACCTGAATAGAGTTATCACAGTACTCTTCAGTATGTCTTCTTCTGCCACTGGTCTCACCTGTGAATAATGGCCATATTTCCACAAATTCTGCCTTTGCCACTGGAAACAATTGGACAGTAATCCTCTCTGCCATTGTGAGACTGATTTGCCTGGTCGTCTTGATATTGTGCACTGTGTTATGCAACACTCATTTTATCTGCTCCTCAGTACCCATGATGCTCAACAGCACTTTGGCCTAAAGGTGCTGTTACGACCTCTCCATCCATCTTTGTCTGTTTCACTCTTACATTTATCTCAATCTTCCGCTGCCAAATAAAATCTGCTCCCAGAATGGGCTCTGCTACACCTTCTAGTACTAAATGATTAATGGAAAATCTCATATAAGATGTGAAACAGTTCTGTTTTATGTGTATCTATCGGCTGTACTGAGCTGAGGTAAGTACTGGCCAGCCCCTCTATCTCTTTGTTAGTATTTGTTTCACACCTTCTAGTACTAAATTCCATATGGATTTCCTACTAAATCCAAAATCCTCCTCAACAGCATGATTTCTGTATGTTGCTATGGGCGAATTGTTTATTGCCATGACATAAGTGTGCTTGGCAGGTGTTGCACTTCTTTTTTTACCAACCAGTAATGTCACATCAGACCCTTAGTTGATGGGATAGTAACAATCTGCCTTAACATTTCTCATATATAATCTTCGTGACAATGTTAGGGGGCTTGCTTGGTTTTTTTGGATCCACTTTGTCTTCAGCTTCCTTATCATGACACTTTTGTTGAATTCTGCAGTCTGCCATGTCTACTGCCAGCCACTGGCACTATCTGGGTGTGTCTACGGAGAGGTACACCTTGTGCCCTGCTCACCAAAGTGCTGATGTACCAACACATGGAATATTGCTGATTCTTATCATACCATCTACTCATACTTCGAGCATCTTGTCTGAATCTATTCTTTTTACCTTCTGCCAGCATGGCTACTTGCCTCTGTAACACTTCTATTTGCTCTTCAGGTAGCTTAAGTGTTTACCATTGTCCGTATGTTGCTCTTTTCAGACACCTGCAGTCTCTTGTGTGTTGTTTTTGTCAGCCACTGTTATTACACTTGACACATTTGCTTTGCCCAATGCTGCATACACCTCATTTTCAATAATGATTACCGAGTTGATGTTGGTTCTTTTATATGTAATTTCAGCTGCTTTTACCATTTCTGGCAGCTGCACCATCCATACATGTTGTAGCACCATTCCCAATAATTCTTCTTCTTCAAAGATGCTTTGCAAATGTTTGCAGAATTCTGAAGGCATTCTACCAGCTATGTGTTTGCTATGCAGCACTTCAATCTACAGTCCATGACTATAGCAGCTACCCTACCATCCAAACTGTTTACCATTTATCACAAATTTTGTGTGATTGTCAGTCATATTGTTCTGTACAAATCCTATTCCTAACATTGCAAACCACAATAACAGATTTTCTGGCAAGAACTTTCGAGTTTGCACTTTTATACTTGGCTTCACTCTTACCTCGTGTTTGTTGGCTTGCCTGCTTATTGAATTTATGTCACCTTTCAACAATTGTGCACAAATATCTCTGTTATCCTGCATTGCTATTGCAGCCTGATGATCTTTAATCTGCTTCCATGAGTCTTCTTGTAGTTTTAACAACTGCAACTCTGCCTGAGCTTGACTAGCTTCTTGACATGACAATACATGTGACTCTGCATAGTCTTTGCTGTCTGTGAATTTTTCTGCGTTTTTGGGATCACGAGTTTGTAACTATCCTGCATGTTCATCATCTACCTAAAATACATTTTTGGATGTTACAATGAGTTTTATTAATATATAACCTACAAACTTACATAAACTGTCAAATGACAAAAATACAAAGAGTAATATCTAGCTTGAATGCTAAATGCAATGTCAGACTAATTCTCTGTTCCAAGGTACACAAAAATACAATGTGCAGTTTACTCTGCCAGTGGTGATTACCACATACGCTGCAATGTCTGCTGAGCTAAGATTGGTAGTGACCAACAATAAGATGTGAGTACTGGTCCAAAGTAGTCTTTTATATAAACTAAAATATTTATTATCTACAGATGAAAATCCATCAAACTACAGGGTGGCCAATGGGGTGTAGTACATTTTCATTTGGTTAGTATGAAGTTTAGCATTATCTGCAGCAGTATACCATGTAAACAACTGTTCTACACACACTGCCTTCACTGAAAAGCCCAACACAAGTTCATTTCTTAAAATGTAAAGCACACAAATTTCTTCCATAACTGACTATGCATTGCTGAAAATGTTTGCAGGAGCTCCACATTACAGTCTCAATCATTTCTTCAGAAATGGACTCTATCTCTTCTTGGATTGCAGCCATCTCGGTATTATGGTGTCACTGAGAGGGGGGAGGTGGGGGAGGGGGGGGGGGGGGAGCCTTTGACCTTGAAATAATTCCACAGGAAAATCAGGGAGTGAAAGATTGGAATATCCCACCAGCCATGCTTTGTGTCTGAAAAATATAGGACAGACCCATTCAGAGTAAATTTTGCTCTTAAGGCATCATGAGATTTGTCTGAAATGCATCATCCCAGTCAATTCTGTACAAAAATGTTCTACAGAAATTGTGCCTACTCATTTTATTTCCCAGCTTTGACTGTTGAATCATTTGCAGCTTACAAGGCTGAAACTTTAATCCTGTTACACAGTCCTCTGCAAAGACCTGCGAGAGTTTTGTAACACAAAATATTTGATCAGGTGAACATCTGCACTTCAGTTGCTAGTAATTTTTCAAAATTTATTCCATGACTGGTTTCAAAGCATACGGCTTCATCTTCAAGTGCCACCAAGTAAAGAACAACTGTTTTTTTGTTACCTGGGCACTTCAACTGTTACATGTTGTTGTTCTCCCCTCCCCCCTCCCATTCACAAACACTACAATACTACATATTCTTTTTGTGGGATCCTTGATAAATTAATATCCAGGTAATTCTTTTCATACACTTCATAGTAAAACTGTTTATTTTTCTTTCTTATAGTGCTCTTGGACATGTGAACCATCAACTGAAACCTTCTTTCCTATAATCTTGGCTTGGTTCTCAACACAAAAAAGAAATAAAAATAATTATGTGCTACCAAAACTTAATGTTACTAAAAAATGTTTAACCACTTAAAGTGTAGATTACTCACTAAAAAACTTCCAAGCCTATATTACACAATTAATTGATAGTTCCACAACCCAGTAATTAAGGACAACAAAGTTGTTGTTCAAGCCTTCCTTATCTAAAACTCATCTTCTGTCAATTAAAAATCATATCACATTTTAAACCACAGATGCAGAAGCAACCAACTGTAAATTGTCTGTCAGTTAATGAAATCATTACCCTATTCAGGTTCTGCTAAATAGGCCAGGTGTCCACTACACACAGGAGGTCACTACATGGGTAGCAGGGGCTGTGTGACATAGACTGGGCAGTTTTTTAGGTTAGACAGTCTCGGGGAAAGATCAAAAGGGGCTCCAGTCTCAAAGGGTACAGGGCAAAGAAACGACGAGAATCGACCAAGAAACAGTCAGTATTGTAGTTGTAAATTGTTGTAGCTGTGTTGGAAAAGTACCAGAGATTCAAGCGCTGATAGAAAGCATTGAAGCTGAAATCGTTATAGGAACAGAAAGCTGGCTAAAGCCAGAGATAAATTCTGCCGAAATTTTTACAGAGGTACAAACTGTGTTCAGAAAGGATAGATTAAATAAAGTAGGTGGTGGTGTGTTTGTGTCTGTTGGTAGTAGTTTATCTTGTACTGAAGTTGAAATAGATAGTTCCTGTGAATTACTATGGGTAGAGGTTATACTCAACAGCCGTACCAAAATAATAATTGGCTCCTTCTACTGACCCCCTGACTCAGATGATATAATAGCTGAATGGTTCAAAGAAAACTTGAATCTCATTACAAATAGGTACCCCACGCATACAGTTGTATTTGGTGCAGACTTCAATCTACCCTCGATTTGTTGGTGAAAATACATGTTCAAAGCCAGTGGTAGACAGAAAACATCTGAAATTGTACTAAATGCTTTCTCTGAGAATTACTTTGAACAATTAGTTCATGAGCCCACACAAATTGTAAATGGTTGCTAAAACACACTTGACCTCTTAGCCACAAATAATCCTGATCTAATAGAGAGCATCATGGCAGATACAGAGATTAGTGAACATAAGGCCATTGTAGCAAGGCCCAAAACCATATTAACCAAAACTACTAAAAATAAACACAAATTATATCTATTTAAAACAGCAGATAAAAATTTGCTTGATGCCTTCCTAAGAGAGAGTCTCCATTCCTTTCAAGCTAATTATGTAAGTGTAGACTAGATATGGCTCAAATTCAAAGATACGGTATCAACAGCAATAGATAGATTCATACTGCGTAAGTTAATAAGAGATGGGACTGATCCACCATGGTACACAAAATACGTCTGAACACTGTTGCAGAAGCAACGAAAAAAGCATGCCAAATTCAGAAGAATCCAAAATCACCAAGACTGGCTCAGTATCACAGAAGCTCGAAATTTAGTGTGGACATCAATGCGAGACGCCTTTAAAAGTTTCCATGATGAAACATTGTCTCAAAATATGGTAGAAAACCCAAAGAGATTCTGGTCATAAGTAAAGTACACCAGTGGCAAAAAACAGTCAATCACTGTGTGATAGCAATGGAAATGTTACCAATGATAGTGCAACTAAAGTGGAGTTACTAAATACAGTTTTCCGTAATTCCTTCACAAAAGAAGATGAAGTAAATATTCTAGAATTTGAAACCAGAACAGCTGTTAGCATGAGTGACATAAAAGTAGATATCTTAGGTGTTGTGAAACAACTCAGATCACTTAAGAAAGGCAAGTCTTCCGGTCCAGATGGTATACCAATCAGGTTTCTTTCAGAGTATGCAGACACAATAGCACCTTTCTTAGCAATCATATACAACCACTCACTTGACAAAAGGTGTGTTCCTAAAGACTGGAAAGTAGCACAGGTCACACCAATATTCAAGAAAGGAAATAGGAGTAACCCATTGAATTACAGACCCATATCACTGACCTCAATTTGCAGTAGGATTTTGGAGCATACACTGTACTCGAACATTATGAATCATCTTGAAGAAAATGACTTACATAACCAACACGGATTCAGAAAATGTCATTCTCGTGCAACACAGCTAGCTCTTTATTCCCATGAAGTAATGAGTGCTGTCGACAAGGGATCTCAGATCGATTCCATATTCCTAGATTTCCAGAAGGTTTTTGATACCGTTCTTCACAAGTGACTATTAATCAAATTGCATGCATATGGAGTATTGTCTCGGTTGTGTGACTGGATTCGTTATTTCCTCTGAGAGACGTCACAGTTCGTAGTGATCGACGGCAAATCACTGAGTAGAACAGAAGTGATATCTGGTGTTCTGCAAGGTAGTGTCATAGGCCCTCTGCTGTTCCTGATTTACATAAATGATCTAGGTGATAATCTGAGCAGCCCCCTTAGATTGTTTGCAGATGATGCTGTAATTTACCATCGTAAAATCTTCAGAAGATCAATTCCAATTACAAAATGATCTAGAGAGAATTTCTGTATGGTGTGAAAAGTGGCAATTGGCAATAAACAAAGAAAAGTGCGAGGTCATCCACATGGGTACTAAAAGAACTCTGATAAATTTTGGGTATACGATAAATTGCACAAATCTAAGGGCTGTCAATTTGACTAAACACCTAGGAATTACAATTATGAGCAACTTAGATTGGAAAGACTACATAGATAATATTGTGGGGAAGGCAAAACAAAGACTGTGCTTTGTTGTCAGAACTCTTAGAAGATGTGACAAACCCACTAAAGAAACAGCCTACATTACACTTGTACATCCTCTGCTGGAATATTGCTGCACCATGTGGGATCCTTATCAGGTACGATTGATGGAGGACATCAAAAAAGTGCAAATAAGGGTAGCTTGTTTTGTGTTCTCGTGCAATAGGGATGAGAGTGTCACTGGTATGATATGCGAGTTGGGGTGGCAGTCACTGAAACAAAGGCGGTTTTCTTTGCAGCAAGATCTATTTACAAACTTTCAATCACCAACTTTCTCTTCTGAAAGCAAAGAATATTTTTTGATACCCATCTACATATGGAGAAATGATCATCATACTAAAATAAGAGAAATCAGAGCTCAAATGGAAAGATTTAGGTGTTGCTTTTTCCCACGCGCCATTCGAGAGTGGAATGGTAGAGAAGTAGTATGAAAATAGTTCGATAAACACTTTAAGTGTGAGTTGCAGAGTAACCATGTAGATGTTGATGTAGGTGTAGAAAACTGTAATTATGTCAGCTCAACTTTCCTACACTTCCAAACTCAGCTGAAACTGTGCAAACATCTAATGAGAATCATTGAGTACTGATCTGCTCTGCAGCAGATACAGACTTCTCCACTGAAAAGGTCACTTTGTCTTCCTAGACTTCAGACTGCCCCAGGCAGTCTCTGAATGTCAACTAGCTAAAAACCTATTACTCACAAAACAAACAGTACTTAGTCTTACAGCACAAGCAATGATTTATCAACGAACTTTGTGGCAGCCTCCACACTGCTTCACCAACATCACACAGAAATCAGAGTGCCTTCCAGTTCCCATCACTGGCTGCTTGTTATTTATGTTAATGTTCTTTGAGGTTTTGTATGTCAAAATGTTGCTTGATAAAACAAAAACTTGGATTGTTAGAAGCACAAAAAATGTTCAGTACTACACTTTGAACTTCTTATCAGTTATCATGGCATTTACCTGTACATTTTTTAACACTTCTAACAATGAAGCAAGTATATTTTATGAATTAAAGTTCATCAGTTGCCTGTATCCCACATTTTAGATTTTTTCCAGTACATACAGAATAATATTTTGGGGCTCCACCATTTGCCGTCTAAACCAAATCTTTCTGTTACAGAAGTGAGCTAACTGAATAATAACACACAGTCATCCACAGACACAACGCAAACCCTTATTTAACAAGCTTTCAATATTCAGCGAAGAAAAAGAACACACACACAAAGGCATGTTAGCCATATTGGTACAAAACTCTACAACATACTGTCAGCCAACATCAGAAAGTTAGAACATGAAAAGAGATTTAAAGTAGAATTAATAAATTTCTACTTGAACAATGTTTTTACTCAGTAAATGACTATTTTGGCCGATAAATAATTCTGATAATGTTTATATTAAGGCAAAACTAAAAACACTGTCTTTCATTCCCCAAAGTTACTGTTAATTTTATATATTGATGGACAGCTGTAGAGTGTGGTAAAGTATTTACTGAACTATTGTAGTGAATATAAGGGCTTCCTGTTTAGGGAAGACAAAAGTAAAGGCTTAGGATAAACAGACTATGCAGTTACAATACTGTTAGCATACATGTATAAAAAGTTGTATTACCATGTCTTGTATGACCAAGTATTATTCTTTGTGTATTTTTTGTACAATTTTGTATGTATTATTCTTTGTATGATTTAATGTAAAATTTTGTAAGTTCCTTTACCATAAATTGTTTCCCATAAATTACATGTACTTTTGGACAAGATCCATACAATATTTATTGTCTATGGATGGATAAATAAAGAAATAAAATAAAATAAATACATGTTGGGAATAAAACGGAAAAAGAGACAGTCAGTCTATTGGAAATAAAGTCTAAAAATCAAAATACAGCTTAGTCAACATATTTATATTCTTACTGCATTTGTGTTCCACATGAAAGCATTGCGCATTTGTTAAAAAATGAAGTGAGTGCTTCATTTTTCACAACTCTATTGCAATACTGCCCTCACCATTTGTCCCACAAACATTTTCAGTCTTTATACTTCTCTAGAAACTCAGTAATCAAAGTTTCATCTGCCTCACAGTCTATCATTTTAGTTACATTTGAGCAGTGTTTATTGTTGTGGGGACTCACAGAAGACAAACTTTTGATGGGGAGGGGCAGGGGATCAGCTTGAGATAACTACATATGGAACAGTTTCATTGGGTTACCTACCATTAAGAACACAGGTGCACTCAATAATTGTGATGCAACTTTCAAATGATAGAGCACAGCAATCAGTCATCCTTTGCTTGCTGGTTTTATTTGGCAAATCTAGATTTCAAATAGTGCCAACCAGTATCAATGCTAAAAAAAATACAAGACTTACATAATCAGGCAATATTATAAAAAATAACCACTCATGGCATAACCTATATGGCTTAGATGTTAGATTACATACCAACATTTCATAGTATCAATGCATATTCTAGTATGTCTGTCCCCTGTTGTTCGGGCATCTGTCACAGTTCTTTCAGTTCTGCTGTATGATGAAGGTAGGCTTTGCAGAGAACATGTTGATTGGCTGTATGGTGCCCTCTGTATGAACTGCATAACATATAACACTCAAAGGAAAGCAACTACGGTCCCTAGTAAAAAACTTCAAATTTGCATAGGAATAACACAAAATAAAATACAAGTAAAATTATTTATGTAGCTGTCCAACATATTTCCACATTTAACAGTAAACATAGGATATATAAAAAAAATCCCAGATTCTCTCCTTGTGAGTCAATTGTTTTGTTATTCTTTAAAACACAAATGTAATGTCAAATTGGCACTAGCTGAAATCTAGATTTGCTGAATAAAACCTGCAAGAAAAGGACTGATTGCTGTGCCACATCATTTGAATGGCACAATTTGTTGGGTGAAGTGGGGGTTGAGGTCAGGGGAAGCGTTAGAAAGGTTGACTGTAGCTGATCATACCCAACCAAATGCCCAATGAGAAAATTTGGCAGTGTGTGTGCGTGTGTATGCGTGTGTGTGCGTGTGTGTAGGGGGGGGGGGGGGGAGTGAGAGGGGGATAACAGCTATCAGGTAATGACACCCAACCAACCACCAGACAAGATAAGTCTGTCAGTCACCTAACAAACCTACACATGTACTATTTGTTCTTCATTCCACTTGTAAATTGAAGCATGTGTTAAGGTCTTTTATTGCACAAATTCCAACAATCACATATATGACTCCAGGCTTTTTTTTAAAAAAAAGTAAAAAATAAAAAGGCCAGAACCATAGACTGCGTGACAACTAAAGCATCGCCCTCCCTCCTACACACTGACATACTACCTAAGCCATATCCAAACAAGATGTGCCATGCTGTGCAATACCAAGAAAAGAGGTTTGATGGAGTGCAGTGTATCTGGTGTAGGTAGCAAGCTGTGCCATTCTGTGCAGTGTCAAGAAACATTGAAAAAGTTGTGCACAACATTGGTACATCAGAAGAAATGGTTTTTTATGTGCACTCTGTTTGGATGATGCTTCTTGCTATTGACCCAGAATGAATGGGAGGTGGGTAAATTAATTTACATTGTATCTCAAAACAAGTTTAGAGTAAAATCTTCAGAAAATAGGAAACTTAATAGATCTGCATAGAGAACAGCCCAAATTATGGAGTCCATCACATAATGGATACCAAATAAAAAAATTAAAAAAGCATGGTGCTGATAATACTCCTCCATATAATAATGTTCAATAAAATTCTGAACCACCAGCCTACCAATCACCCCTTGACCTCTACGTTCTCCACAACATGTAGCCCAGTTGCCCTTTCAAGGACAACATGTGCTTCTTTGTCAGTACAGTGACTCTTTGCAGGAATTCGTTAGAAATTTTACTTCCTAAGTGATAAGGGAAATTTGAAATAAAGACCATATAATTTTTCATTGTATCATTAAGAGCCCTGCACACTTCATGAACAATCAGAACAATCACTGAGATGCGTTGCTTGGATATGTTGAAGCAATGAATTAAACTTATAAATGAATCCAAAAAACACAGTCTTATTGCCATTCTTTCTTTGGAAGATACTGCATCTCTATAATTAGTGTCTTGTTTCTTTATTACTGATTCAATCATGGTTGTTTGCAGAAATGTATCTGGGTTGGGTGGCGATGGGGGTTGGGGGACCAAGGTACATGAGAACTTTGTAACGATTAAAATCCCAGGACGCCAGATTTCAAGAGGAGGCAAGTGTCCCCTCTCCCTCTTGTGGATGCCTATGGGACCAATCAGACTTAATCAAACTAACCAGATTTGTAAAGTGACAGAAGAGGCTCTAGCAGACTTAAAGTTGTGTGTGTGGTTTATGAGTTGTGCTTGCATAGCTCTGTCAGTAGGGCACTTGCCTGTGAAAGGTAAAGGTGCCAGGTTTGAGTTACACTCCCGCTGTACCAAGTGGGGTAGCACAGTTGTTAGCACACTGGACTCCCATTTGGGGGACAATGGTTCAAACCTGCATCTGGCCATTGTGCTTTAGGTTTTCTGTGGTTTCCCTAAATTGCTTGAGGCAAATGCCATGATGGTTCCTTCTAAAGGGCATGGCTGCTTGCTTCTCAGTCTTTCCCTCATCTGAGCTTGTGCTCTGTCTCTAATGACCTCATTGTCAACAGGACATTAAACACTAATCTCTTCCTCCGCTGAAGCTCACAATTTCCATCTGTCAATAAGTTTCAAACTGACCGAGTGTTAGAAGTCTTCCAATGACATGTGATAAAAATGTTCAAAATTCCATCAGTTTTTTTGTGAGCATCTGATTCCAACTGGTTTGATGTGCCTCACAAGGAATTCCCCTCTTGTGCCAACCTCTTCATCTCAAGGTAACACTTCCACCCAACGTCCTCAATTATTTGTTAGGTATATTCCAATCGACCCTCCCCTACGTTTTTACCCTCTACGGTTCCCTATAGTATAATGGAATTTATTCCCGCATCTCTTAACACATGTCCCAACACCCCTTTTTCATTTAAATGTTTTCCGTCCATTTCTCTCATCACCAAGTCTGCTGAAAACCTTCTCATTTCTTCATCAGTCGACATAATTTTCAGTTTCCTTCAATAGCTTCATACTTTTCTCCTTTTCCAATTTTCCCATACTCCTTGACTGAATTCCATATAAAGCTGTGCTCCAAGCATACATCCTCAGAAATTTCTTCCTCAATTTAAGGCCTATTTCTGATGCCAGTAGGCTTCTTTTAGTCAGGAATACCTTCTTTGTTTGCTTTTTATGTCCTCCTTGCTTTGTCTGTCACATTTTTTCTTTTTACTTCATGGTCTCTAAGTCTGATGGTGAAATTCTCACTAATCTCATCTATGCTGTTCTTCATTACTTTTGTCTTTCTAAGGTTTACTCTCTATCCATATTCTGTGATCAGTAGATTGTTTATTCCATTCATTACATTTTATAAGTCTTCCTCTCTTCCATTGAGGGTAGCAATTTTATCAGCACATCTTAATATTGATATCCTACTGATATGTAAATTACCTCAGAGATTATTTCTGCCATATATCTTTTGACTTTTCAGTACTGGTGTTACCCACTGACAATACTTCCTGCTTATTTACTCTCTTCAGCTCATGACAAAAACTATGAAAGTAACACATGGAATTTTCAGAGTTTTGTCTTCCATTTTTACTGACACAAGTGTGCACATGCTCTGTAACTATGCTACACATCTATGAACACACTGCTCTGTTCTGTATAGTTCTGTGCCAGTCTACACTGCTGTACACCATGCATTTATGTGCAGTGCTTCACACCACGCTGATGTAGATGCAACTCTAGAACAGTATCAACAAGTACTACAATACAATAAGCCAGGTTCTAACACTGTAAAATTCCAAATTTTGTACATAAGATAGAGCAACTCATAAAACTGTGATGTGCTCCAGAATATTTTTTTGACCAGCATATCCCATGAATTTTGCTGTCCACTAGTATCATTAAAAATGTCAGTGAAATCTAAGCAAGAGATCTTAATGTTGTCATTTATTCAGACAAGTTGAGTAGACTTCCAGTGATTTTAGTTGTTTAACTTTTTTGCATTTTCCAATAATTTTATCTATGGTGAGATTGGAGAGGAATGGCAACAGTCCATGTCCTTGGTGAACAAGGGTTTTAATTTCAAAGGGCTCTGATATTCCTTCATAAATTTTGCTTTGGACTTTGTATCCATGAGTATCTGCTTGATGAGGATTACCGTTCTTGAGTTTAGTCTCTGCCCTTCTAGAACTGAGAGTCAGCCAAGTCATATGCTTTCCTCAAATTGGTAGAATCTCAGCTGATTAGACTGTTTCTTGTTGCTTTATATTTCAGTATTGGTTTTAGGTTAACGATTGTTCTACACATAAGGGCTCTAATTCGGAGAATACCTTGTATGTGACTTGAAGAAGAAAGACGTCTCTGTAGTTATTGATGTATGTCCTGCCATTTTTCATGTGGAGTGGACTGATGAGTGTGGAGGTCCAGTCTTCTGGCTGCTTTTTTCTGTGCCAAATACCTATGATGATTTGTGAAGGTTCCTTGAATGTGTCTATCTCTATGTCCTTTGATAATTCCCATGATGTCTTATTGCTTTTGAGCCTAAGATTATATTTGTAGGTTTCATCTTTGGTATATGGTTGAGATTCTGTCTCTCCCTGGGAATTAATGAAGATGGTTCTGGCCATTGAATAGATCAGAGAAATATTGAGCTATCTCCCTATAGTTGTATTATTTCTCAGAGCCAGTTTAGGTTTTTTGTTTTGTATCTACTGATCTTTCCTCTGAATGTTCTGTTAAAGTCATAGTCATGGGTTTCGTGGTGTTTTCGGTAGAGTTCATTTGTTCTTTCATGTGTAGCCTCTTTGTATGTCTAATTAATTTTGTTGCCTACTTTCTGATCTCAAAAAGTGTCTTTTAATCTCATGTGATTTTTGTTGTTGTTGTGGTGACACACCAAATCAAACATTGAAACACTCATTGAAGAGCTGAATATCTTTTGTTCTGTTGTGTCTGCCTCTCCACCTTTTTTGGGGTGTGACATGCTTTTTATATAGTGTACTGTTCTGTGTTTCACATATTCAAAAGTGAGTTATAATAAAGTGTGTAATCTCACTTTTAGTGAGTACATACTGAACTTATTGTGGGTTAACATTTACCACAATTGGTGACCCAATCTGATTTGAACACACAACATGGCTCCTCCATAATTAGCACTTCCAGGGTTCCAGACTTCAATATCCAATTGTTAACCACAGCTTGCACCGCTGGCAACTTTGACACCCAACTGTTGACCATGCCTGCACTACTGGAATGGCAGTCATTGCAAGAAATGATATGTCTAGGTACAGCTCTGACAGCTGACATGTACAAAAGCATCCTGTCTTATCACCTGCATCCATTCATATCCATTATGCATTCTGACAGACTTGGGTAATTTCGGAATTCCTACAGAGAGGCTCCAGGAACACTCTTCTGAGTTTAAACACTTCCACTGGCTACCAAACTCCCCAGACACAGGCATTACTGAACATATCTAGGATGCCTTGCAATGTACTGTTCAGAAGAGATCTCCACTTCCATGTACTCTTGCAGATTTATGGACAGCCCTGTAGGATTCATAGTGTCAATTCCCTCCAGCACTAATTCAGACATTAGTCAAGTCCATGTCACATCATGTTGCAACACTTCTGCGTGCTCATGGTAGACCTACATGATATTAGGCAGGTGTACCAGTTTCTTTGGCTCTTCAGCGTATAATTGTCAAAATGTGTTGATTATCTGTTGGGAGTTGCCCAAAAGGATCAAGAATGTCCATTTCAATCATTTGAAATGGACTCTTAGCTCAGACAACCTGTGCAGTTGTATTCACTTATGGCTCAGCTAAATTCATTGAGTGTGTGATATATGGTTCTTTAGGTACTGATCCACATTATCGCCACCAGTTATTTTCAGCAGCCTATTGCTTTGAGTCCTTATGCACTCCATGACTTGCCAACACAAAATCATCCGCATGACTGACTGACTACTGCACCATGCAAAACAGTTGATACATCTATTTGCATCTCCCACCTAGACTGCTTACATAACAGATCATTGTCAATAACAGGTTACGATTGTGATGCAAACTGTTGGCAGTCCTCATCAGCTTGGACCCTTCTCCGCTCTGATTACAGAACACCTATATGCTCTTCTGCATACATTTTAGATTATAGGCATCCATATTACTGTACATCTTACCCACTCGCTGATCTTAAGTGCCCACCATGGGCCTTCCAGACACACTAGCACCTTGAACACAGGCATAGTCCACTGTGACCTTAAAACTCCCTCCATATCAATAGCAGCAAAACAAATTATCCCGTAAATAAGGCTTAATATCTTTATGTGTTGGTGTAATTTTCCTCTATTTTGTTCAACTGACACAAGGCATACATCACATGATGTTCAGCCTCATCACCCTCATTGCTTAATATGCAGCCTAATGTGTGATTAAATGCACTGAAAGACAGAATAAATTATTTCTGGAAGTCCAGAAATGCAAACATGGGGCCCATTGTCAATAAATACTTCAGCTGCTTAAAAGCTCCTTCACACTCTGTTGTGCAATTAAATTTTATTGCCTGAGTGGCGACACCGTCTTGCGAACTTAAAAATACATTTCCTATAATAGTTTGCTTTTGTAGGCCCTGGAAAGATTACAATTCTACCTCTGTACATGGTGCTGGGAAATTCTTTACAGCCTTCATCCTGCTGTCTGGCCACACACCTTTTCGGCTGATCAAATTTCCCAAATACAGTGCTCTTACAATATAAAATGACGTTTCTTAAGACTCAGCATAAGACATGCTGAATACTTCCTGTACCAATGCTATCTTTTCCTGTAAGTCTTTCAAAAACATGATTATCTTGTCCATATAAACCATGCACATTGTTTTGTTTTCCTCACAATAATCCATCTAAGAAACACTAAAATGTGCCTAATATATTCTTTAACCCAAATGGCATATCCTGATACTGGTAGTTACCTGATGGAACAGTAGATTCTGTTTTTAGATCATGTTCAGGTACTATTTCCACCAAATGATAGCCATTCTGTAGAGCCATTATCATAAAGTACCTGTGTTATCCCAAGTTTATCAAATGTTTATTTGGTGTTTGGGATAACTGTCCATTTATAAAGGTACCTGTAATTATATCACTGGTTGATAACCTCCTCCACCAGAGGTTAGACATGATGGGGCACCTGATAAGGTTTGTGATATACAGGCAATTCATTCAGAGCTGATATTTTGTGCTGTGTTACTGGAGTTAATAGTAAAGCATCAGGTTAGTATACAAATCATCATATTTTATCAGAAATTTTTCCATATTTTTTCTGCTCCCTCTAAATGAGCTACTTTTCCCCACAGTGAGGAGAAATACAAGGCTTGCTTCATCCTGGGGTCCAAATGTCCTCTGCCAATTTTTCTTTCTGTAAAACCTCTAAATTAGTGACCAACAATCCTTCAGATAACCTCACACCCATGGTTCCAAAATTAACTACTTTGATGGACAGTACCTAATTCCCATAAAACTCTTGCACACACACTGCACACACTCTGGCACATGAAATGCTGCATCTCATCAAATTCATCATTTTCCTCTAGAGGCTGTGTTACACAGACTACCTTTCTGTGTGTCTGGATGTACATTATGCACATATCAACCTCCAGTGGCTGTACTCACAGTTCAAATGGTTCCCTTTAGCCTCTAGGTAAACCATATGGAAGTCCAGTACGTATGGCAGTTGTCCACCAAGTTGAACAAGTTTCTATTGAGCTCCACTATATGCAATTCAAGGTCAATTTTGGCATGATGCTTAAGCAGGAAGTCTAGTCCCAGTATCACAATGTAGCTGTTACCTACATGAGGCAAGCCCAGAAGTGCCTCTCTGCTACCCAAATTTTCAAACTCATGTGTACATTATCCTTACCTACCCCTCTCAACCTGCAATGTGGTGGATTCAACTTTGTAGCTTCCCTAATGCCCACCCTAACCATGGACATCTGTAATCACATGTCTAATAAAAATTTATACTTTCTTTCCCTGACCAGCCCAATTAAGTTAATTTCCACCATTGTTGTCACACTTGGTTTAATCATACTAATGTTTAAAAGGAGTGCCATGCAATGGCTGCAGAGCTCCCATTGCTGCTTGTTGGCAGAGTGTCATTACCATCTCATAGCCACCTACTTCATCCTCTCATAGATCCTTGGTGATTCATTCCAAAAACCCTATCCTGTCACATTTCTTATGCTGTGGTTCCCTGCATGGGCCCCGAGCACTATGGGACTTAACTTCTGAGGTCATCAGTTGGTTTCCCTGCATTACCACTGTATATGGCACAGTCAACCACCCCAATTGCAAGTGGTTTTCAGGTGAAAAACCCTTCTAGTCCCTTGGCTGAGTTACTGTTGTATATGATGAAAATGCAGTCGTCACCAGTACAATTATGAGTTCTTTACTTGTTCTGAGAGGAGAATGGGTGGAAACTAGAACACGTAAAATACTAATTCACTTGATTAAAGAATGATAAAATAAATTAGTTTGCTTTATACAATCCATTGTTGCAGGAAAGTGCCAAATATTAAAGCATCACTTCATGCACATCTTTACAAAACACTTCGCTTGAAGTACAAAGTTCATAATGATAGTTTAATCTAAAACATGAGTAACACATGTGTCCTAACTAGATGATGTCGTCTGATTGGTTGGAGGTCAGGAGCTAAGCTGCGGCTTCATCTGCTCGCCCACACATCAACCTCTGTGTGGTGGTATTGTGGAGCTGGGAGAGAGGATGTGGCTTTGTCAGTGTCTCCCACACCTTGTTGCAGTATGCAGTGAGACATCGCTACCTTCTGTGGTATTAATGTAAGTTGCTGACTTTGTTACTGCACTATGATACCACAGTTACCACATCAAGTTTTTTCTAATGCCACTATGGTTGCTATAGCTTCAGATATTATCTTTGGAAACTCATTTCTTACTTTCCTGGATGCTGTAATTGCCAATCCCTGTGGAACAACTTTAATGCCCTTTGCTCTACCTAATGTAAGAGGTCCTTATTACCACAATCATTGTCCATGAGCTCATCAGTGTTAGCAATGAACTCCCTGTTTCTGTCAACGTAACTCTCTATTGACTCCCTTTGCCTCTCACATATCATATGTTCCCTACAGTATCTACAAGTATTATTTTTGCAGTAACATTCCAATATACCTTTGCCTAGGTTCTCAAATATCTTGTCATTCCTCAGCTTTTCGTGATACATGAGATAATACTTAGCATCAACTGTAACCTTACATGGGAAATCTGGAGTGTTTTCTTCTCAAAACAGCCTCCAGCTTTGTGGCTGTCTCAAATACCAGAATGTCCTCTCCCAACTTACCAGAAAAAGAAGCCACTAGGGTTGTAGTTGTGGCATCTAGGATGGGCAAAGAAACAGTGGGTGTGGATTGCTCTGATCTTTCTTCCTTTAACACACTTAATTGCTTGCCTAACTCAATATTACTTGCATGCATCTGAGCAATTTGATCTATCAAATACTGGATTGACATCTACGTGGTGGTGTCCAGCAATGGCATTCACTGAGTTGGCAGTGGCTAGTAGGATGCTGGTTTGATCCTCAGTCTGCAAGGAAAGTACTCCCATTGACTGAATCTGACTGATGCTGATGGCAGCAACAGCAGACAGTCATTGAGTGATGATGCTTTTCTGCATGCCATGGTAGTAGCCTGCTCGACACTGGTGTTGCAGAAATTATGGAAAGTGATTGAAAGATTGTGAAACCACAAGTAGTCAGCAAGGTATTGGATGCACATGTGTCATCTCGGAATGTGGAAGTCAAAGGCTGACCCACTCTACGACGTAGAATAGGCAATGTTCTGTGGCACATTTGATCATAAGAGTACAATAATCATGTAGCCACAAGCACTTCAGAGCACACTATTCAGCACACAATGGTAACCACGAGGCTCCACAGCACCCCCATGTGTTCGCAAATTCACACAATGACATCACTAGGATAGGCATCATCAAGGTGATCAATGGAAGTATGTTGTCTGGTAAGATGACATATTTCATGCTACATCAGGTCAATGGTTATGTCCACATACACTGTCAGTCAGATGACTGGTTGCTGGAAAGATGTACATCACAGATGCAAGCCATTGAGGACAGTATTATGGTGTGGGTGACAGTCATCTGGGCTTCCATGGGACCTGTGGTAGTAACTGAAGGCATCATGACAGCTATGGACTGTGTTAACATTACATTACTGTGAAGAACTTGCATCCCTCCATGCTTGATGTCTCTCCTGACCATGATGGCATCTTCCAGCAGGATAAATGGTTGTGTCACAAACCCAGAATCATGCTGCAGTGGTTTGAGGAGCATAGTCAACCTGTGCTGGTGTCTTTGCAATCAAATTTGACTAATCTGAACCCTGTGGAACTCACCTGGGATACTCTACACTGTCAAACCACTGGCCCACAATTTCAGAAATTGTATGATCTCTGTGCAGACTACCACATACCTCTGGAAACCTACCAAGGAGTTCTTGAAGCCAGATCACACAAAATTGCTGCTGTATTGTATTTTGGAGGTGGACCAACACAATATTAAGCAGGTGATCATAATGTTTTGACTCATCAGTATATGTCTCCAATTATTGTTATTGATATGAATTCATTGTGTCAATTTTCTAGTACTACACTGTACCAATTGGTCACTAATGTGGTTTTGTCTAGCAGTGTGCTGTTTTATGCACTTTTATTACATGTAGCTTATTTACATTAATATGTCGATAACATGGATGTCTTGTCATGCAAATGTGCATTGACATTAGTGTGCATATCATGACGGTATCTCTTACTGTGTACAAATACGGATGTCATCAATAACAAGCACAATAATGACAATGGGTAAATAAACAAAAATAACCAGAGAGTAAATGCCAGCCCATCTTCAGGTAACGTTCATAATCAGTAATTATTATTATTCTACTTTTAAATTTCACCTTCAGTTGCACTGAAAAGACAGTCAAAAGCATCCACCAAAATATGTGGAAAGCTTTAGAATAAAAAAGAAAGTCTGAGGCAACAATTTAGTATTATACTTGCATACAAATTCAGACTCCTACAACGTCCTCCTTTTCCTATGACAGTTTGCATGCTCTGTCAGAAACAGTATTCTCACCATGTCAAATAATCTTCTCTGAATATAATAGCTTCAAATCACGGTTATAACTAGTATTTATCAAGTGAAGCCTGAGTAGTGCCCAAAAAATAACAATGCAGCACATTATGCTTGTTCTTTCATGTCCGCTTCCATTCTCTCCAGTGTAAAAGCTTGTTTACAGTTACAAGCCAACAGTAGTGAACACTGGAGAATTGTATGTGAATGCTCATCCACTTCCATTTGCCCCATAGTAAACAAGGCTTGACGTGCAAGCCACTACAGTTGATGAATCTGTAGTCCTCTGTTTTGGGGCATGCACATTCTGTGTCACACTATGGATTTTAGAACTTTGCAATCAATTGATCATTGATGTCACTGACCCCCTTATGACATGGCTGGTAGCTGATGTACCAGCAGGCACATGATGCACACCCATCGCAACTAGTCAATTTTGACCAGAAAGTTCATTGTGAAAGTGAGCAGAAATGTCCTATCATATTTGCTAATAATAATTCCTGATTGCTATTCAAATCCAAAAGTTTATCTTCACAATATTTAGATACCAGTACCCAGTTTTGGCTATCTACAGTAAAGTTTGAGGCTAAACTTGTAAACTATAATTTTTTTGTCTAGGGTGTTCTATGTCATTGATTGAAGAGGTTCCTGAAATAGTTCATATCTTTCAAGAACATACTTGTAAACATGATAGATATTTCTAACAATAATTTTCAACAGATTCAGTCTCACAATTCACTCACTTTCCAATTTTTGTAATTGCTATTTTATTGTAGTTGTTAAAAGTTTTTCATATTTTCTGGCTTCTGATTTGTTCAGTGGTAATAAATGACTTTAGTTGCAGTTGCACTCACTTCCTCTATACTGAGAATGTTGGTGAATACACTATCTAAGTGAATAATAAGGAGCTGGAGGATGATGAAGAACAGAGGCATTTTTTAAAAAATCTTCAGACTGAGAGAGCATTCATGAAGGGAGTGAAAATAAGAATCTGAAGCTTGAAAATCAGCAATGATTCTTTCAATTGCTGGTAAAAGATATAACAACCTGGTTTTACTGTGATATAGTTATCTCTCACACTCTTGTTTCAGTAAATTCACAAAATGATTTCAGTTTCTCAACACAGGCAGCATAAATATGGAAATTTCAGTAGTTTGTGAATTATCAGTTGAATAACAATGGATAAGGTGGCAGGGGTAAAATACAGGGAGCGAAAGGCTATTTACAATTTGTACAGAAACCAGATGGCAGTTATAAGAGTCGAGGGACATGAAAGGGAAGCAGTGGTTGGGAAGGGAGTAAGACAGGGTTGTAGCCTCTCCCCGATGTTGTTCAATCTGTATATTGAGCAAGCAGTAAAGGAAACAAAAGAAAAATTCGGAGTAGGTATTAAAATTCATGGAGAAGAAATAAAAACTTTGAGGTTCGCCGATGACATTGTAATTCTGTCAGAGACAGCAAAGGACTTGGAAGAGCAGTTGAATGGAATTGACAGTGTCTTGAAAGGAGGATATAAGATGAACATCAACAAAAGCAAAACAAGGATAATGGAATGTAGCCTAATTAAGTCGGGTGATGCTGAGGGAATCAGATTAGGAAATGAGGCACTTAAAGTAGTAAAGGAGTTTTGCTATTTGGGGAGCAAAATAACTGATGATGGTCGAAGTAGAGAGGATATAAAATGTAGGCTGGCAATGGCAAGGAAAGCGTTTCTGAAGAAGAGAAATTTGTTAACATCCAGTATTGATTTAAGTGTCAGGAAGTCATTTCTGAAAGTATTCGTTTGGAGTGTAGCCATGTATGGAAGTGAAACATGGACGATAAATAGTTTGGACAAGAAGAGAATAGAAGCTTTCGAAATGTGGTGCTACAGAAGAATGCTGAAGATTAGATGGGTAGATCACATAACTAATGAGGAAGTGTTGAATAGGATTGGGGAGAAGAGAAGTTTGTGGCACAACTTGACCCGAAGAAGGGATCGGTTGGTAGGACATGTTCTGAGGTATCAAGGGATCACCAATTTAGTATTGGAGGGCAGCGTGGAGGGTAAAAATCGTAGAGGGAGACCAAGAGATGAATACACTAAGCAGATTCAGAAGGATGTAGGTTGCAGTAGGTACTGGGAGATGAAAAAGCTTGCACAGGATAGAGTAGCATGGAGAGCTGCATCAAACCAGTCGCAGGACTGAAGACCACAACAACAACAAATCAGTTTTCAGGTTTCTGGACAAAGCTATGCAAGAAGAGTAATGTATAGGGAAATTGGCCTTGGAGTAAAGGTTAGCTGAAACTGATGGAAACAACACTGATGATAACACCGTATGATATCCAATAAATTTTGTACTCAAACTAGTATACATGTCAACTACATTTGCAGATATGTCATCAGAGATGAGAATTTAATCATATTGAAGCAAACTGTGTTGCATGCAGTGTGGTGTGATGGTTAGTGTCATGAGATGGTGTGAATGAATCACCAGTTCAAACCTGATCAACAGCAATTATTTATTATTTAGTATTTATCATTTATTCATATTTTGGAATATTTGTTGTTTGTATAAATAGCTGCATTCCCTTCTGGGAGGTCAGTTATGTGTGTGCCGTACATGAGTGTTCATAATAAATGCTTCCACTGCGCTAAGTGCTGTATTTCATTGACGACTTGCTTTCAGGTTTGGACTTCCATGTTATTGCAATGTGACATTGTTTGATGGAGATGCCACTTACCTTCGAAGTACATATTGTACATCACTAGGGATACAATCAGGTAACACAAAAACTGTTGCATCCATAAACATGGTGACATGTTTAGCAAATGTATCCCTTACTAGGCTTGCACAACCCAGCAGTGGTTCGAGAGTGAAGAAGAGAAGCTCAATAGCTGGGATAAATTCCATACCAAATGGTAGAAACCATTTGGTGACAATCAACAGCAAATGTGCTTAACAGAGAATAATTGAAGAACAGAGACCACCATTATGGGGCCAGAACTGTCATACTGAGTAAGTGAAATATAGCAGCCCATCGTATCAGAAGGTAAAAGAGGATGATGACGAAGAGGTGTATCAATCTTTAACACCAATCTCTGCCATCAGGTGAATGTGTCAGGAAGAATGGGTTTGGCCAACTTTGACATAGAGTGCAGCTGTCAAATCACAACCCAGCACTCAACCAATGCAGATACAACCAACTCCTATGCTAAGTATAATGTCTCGTAGAAGAAGAGCAAAACATGGTGGTGCTTTTCCATTGCAGATACCCATGACACATTGTCACAAATGGGAAATATGTCCAGATGATAAGAACATTTACTGCAACAATGGCAGAACACAGCCCTTCAAATTTATCACTTTCGCAGAAGATGAGGTCATTTTATTCTCAGGTGGGACTTCTAGCAGGGATCATAATCAATAATAGACTGTGAAAGATCAGAACTCCAGATTGATGAAGCTATTCCAACAAGCACACATAATAAAAATTATTTTGGCTGGCTATTTTCGACTGAAGACATCACCAGTGAGACAAGTTCCAGTCATCAATCAGGATACTCAGTTAAATTATGAACCTTTTGTAGATTGCAAAAAGCTATTCAGGCTCACAAAAGAAATCTACATGCCAGTGATGATCATAAACCTTATATGTGGTCAAGGAGAAATCTGGATCACTAATGGTCACCAGCAGCAACAACTCATCCCTAAAGATGTGTGTGTAGGGAAGTTGAATCAGTCCAGGAAGGGCAGCTTAGTGTCATCAACAAGCAACTGCACTCCACTAACACAACAGACAACACAGGAGAGAAACCTGTTATCAAACAGCCAATAGGATCCGGCTTGACTGAGGAAAAGTTTTTAGATTCTTTTAAAACTGGAGTGGAGAAAGACAGACCAACAATGGGTATCACCCATCAAGTAGCCAAAATCATTTAGAGTTTCACTGGATGAACAACAAGTAATCTAAGAAGAAGTGGAAAAGATGCTGCAAAATGATGTCATTGAACCTTCAAAAATCCTTTGTTCTCTCCTGTGGTCCTTGTGAGGTAAAGCATGGCACATGGCAAGTCTGCATTGACTGCTGGCAGCTTAACAAACCCATGAAGTAAAATATCTATCCATTGCGACTCACTGATGATACTATAGACTTCTTAAAAGGAGCAAAGTATTTCTCAACAGTTGACAAGCAGACAAGCTATGGGCAAATCACAGTTGATGAAGCTGATGGGGGACACACTCCTTCATAACTCGTGGCCGATTTTGTGGATTTAAAGTTATGCCATTCGGACCATGGAATGCTCCAGCCATCTTTGAATGCATGATAGATAACCTGCTTCAAGATCTTACGGGGACACTATGTCGTCGTTTCCTGAAACCGACTGGCAACTGTGTTGAAGTGTATTCAGATTACAGACCTCTGCCTGAATCTGAAATAGTGCCTCTTCACAGCCACAGAAATAAAAATCTTGGGGCATTTAGTAAATGGCAGTAGAGTCCATCCTGAACCAGAGAAAATAAGAGCAGTCACAGATTTTCTGACTCCTCGACTCGTTCTTGACGTGGAAAATTTTCTTCAAATGTGCTCATTCTACTGGCATTAAGGACTTCTGTACCAAGACATTTCCTTTGCAAGAACTACTGCAGAGAGATGTCAAATTTTTCTGGAAAGAAATGGAAGAAAGATTTCTCTTTGATTTTAAGGAGAGAATAACATCTTCTCTCCAGGACTAGTAGTGTATGATGAGAAAGCTGAGACAGAACTTTAAATTGACACTAGCATTTATGGGAGAGGTATAGTTCTAGTTACCCATAACTAGAACTATACTTGGTGTAGTTCTAGTGTAAATTCAGGAAGGTGCTGAAAAGGTGATATATTATGCTTCCAGAGTACTCTAGAAGTCCAAGACAAATTACTCTGCAACCGAGAAAGAATGCCTTGCAATTGTTTGGGACTTCAGGAAGTTATGGCCATGTGTACTTAGTAACCTTTCAACATTGTGATGGACCATCATTTTCTTTGCTGGGTGATTTGCATGAAGGATCTGTTGACTTGACTAGTGAGATGGGTGCTGAGGCTTCAGGAGAACATCTTCACAGTGGAATACAAAATTGGGCGCAAACACACGGATGCTGACTGCCTCGTAAGGAATCCTTTGGTGGAAACCAGCAGTGTAGACGAAATCTCAGTCATTCCTGCATTAGATGACATTGTTGTTTAACAGAGGGAAGATCCAACATTGTTGAAAATCACAGAAGACTTGAAGATGGAGAAACTGGCCAAATATGAATTCCAGTTAATAAATACAATATTTTATAAGAGGAACTATGATCTATTGGGATAGAAATGGTCACTTGGCATCCCAGATCATCTACAACCAACTGTCTGAAGTATGAATGCATGGTTTCGTGGTGATATGAATTAATAAAATTTTCTCGGGCTTCCAGCTGCGTCAGGTGGTTAAAATCCCATGAGCTTTCGACCGAGCTCTCCCCGCTCATTGTCAAGTGGTAAGACTGACTGTTGTGTCACCATGGCCACGTCATTATATAGCCAAACTGCTGGCTGCTGGTGCTGGTGCTCTCTTCCTTGCCATATATGGTAATGTTTACATTACGCATCCGTCGCGCCCATTTTAACATCGCGATAGCCAGGTCCCAGGCTGCGCTGAGCTGCAAACTGCTGTCCTTGTTGATGGTGTTTTCAGAGGTTTTTATTTCAATAGCTTCTTTTATGACACTGTCCCAAAATCCCTTCATCTTCATAATGACAGATGTTTCGTCGAATAGAATTCGGTGTACATTTTCTAAGTCGTGTTCTGCCATGGCTGATTTTTCTGGATAGCATAGGTGAAAGCACCTCTTCTGTTCTGTCCGCCGTTGCTCCACAGTGCGTACTGTTTGGCCGACGTAGTTACAGCCACACTGACATGGTATCTTTTACACTCCAGGCATTCTAAGCCCTAGATCGTCCGTCACAGGCCTCATGAGCTGACGAATATTTGCTGGGGGCCTGAACACCAATAAAATGTTATATCTCTTCAGGACTCGGCTAATCTTTCCCGACACTGTACCACAGAAAGGCAAAAACACAAGTTTCTTGCTTTCTGCTTTGGTGGTGTTCTCTTCTCTGTTGGTATGTTTCTTGCATGTCCCTCCAGATACATTCTGAGACACCTGTCTGTGGCTGTACCCGTTTTCCTGGAAGACGTTTCGGAGGTGGCTCAGTTCTAGTGGCAGACATTCTCCGTTTGAGACAAATTTAGCATGATGGATGAGGGTATTCAGAACGCCACGTTTTTGTGTCAGATGGTGATGACTGAGAGCGTGCAGATCTGTGTGTGTCGGTTTCCTGTAGACACTGTGGCTGAGGTGCCCATTGGTTTTCCGTCAAACGAGGAAATCGAGGAAGGGCAATGCACCATCTGTCTCGACTTCCATCATAAACTTGATGTCGCCATGAATGCTGTTCAGGTGTTCTAAAAATTCTCCAAGTTTTTCACGAGCATGGGGCCAGATGATAGAAGTGTCATCGACATAATGATAAAAGCAACTTGGCTTAGCTGGAGCCACGTCCAAGGAGATGTCTTCAAATTTTTCCATAAAAAGGTTGGCTATGGATGGAGCTAATGGGCTTCCCGTAGCCACGCCGTCCAACTGGTCGAAATACTGGCAGCCATGTAGGAAGTTCAACGATGTCAATGTGTGCTTAAACAGTCCCACAATTGTGCTATCAAGTAACTGGAAGAGGAGATCTATACAGTCTTTGACTGGAACACGCATAAACAGGGAGACTGCATCAAAACTAACCATTATATCTCCTTGAATAAGATGTACTTGTTTAATTCTGTTGATAAAGTTGTCTGTGTTCTTGATGCGATGTACACAACGACCCACATGTGATGCAAGGAGGCTGGCCAGGTGTTTTGCCAATCTATAAGTGGGGACGCGATGGTGTTCACAATGGGATGAAGAGGAGAATCCAGTTTGTGGATTTTTGGCACTCCATAAAGCGTAGGTGGTCTTGGCACCTGAGGGAGGAGATTCTTAATAACACCCTCTTCCAGTGTTGACTGTTTTGGAAGCTCTGATGTCTTCCTCATTATTCTTGATGTCGGGTCCCACGGCAGTTCCTGGTATGTATCCTCTTCAAGAATCAACTGAACATTGGCTTCGTAGTCATCTTTATACAGAATGACAGCTGCATTGCCCTTGTCAGCTGGCTGAACCATGATGAGGGGGTCATTGCAGAGTGCGTGAAGACCATTGTGTTCAGCCAAAGTCAAGTTAGACCTCGATGGTTTAGATTTTGAAATGATGTGACACGTTTCGCGACAAATTTCGTCAGCACTCTCACTAGGCATCTTACGGATTGCTTGTTCACCCGCACATAATATCACAGATAGGGATGCTCCAAGGCACTGGTGCGAAGTTAAGACCTTTCTTAAGCGCCAGAATGGCACCTGCATTGATCTCTTTTTCCCTCATGTTGATGACCGTTCGTTGTGTTGATTTCCGTTCTGCACCGTGTTGTTGTCGATATAGCTGCGTGAACTTACCTTTCTGTTTCTCTGTGGTCTTCTTTTGCTATGACACCTGCTGTGCTGTGGTGGCTGCATCAATCCACTCCCAATCTACTTGCGAGTGTACCTCTGTTAATTGCAGATGGATAGTCAGCAGCTCGTGACCGTTTAAATGCAGCTGCCTCCTAGTGTAGTGTATCCTTTCCCGCAACAGGGCAGAGCTGCACGACGGTAGATTCTTCTGGCTGCTGAGGTGTTGATGTGATGGCTCACCATGGCAAATCGAGGAATCATGTTCTCATCTCGGCAGTGTAGCAGGAAGGATAGAGAGCTTAACAGGTTAGCCTTCTTAATATGTACCTCTATGGGGAGGAAACGTGGTGCAGCATTAAACGCCTAGGTGGACCTGCGTGTTAAGAAGGTTAACCTGTTAAGCTCTCTATCCTTCCTGCTACACTGCCGAGATGAGAACACGATTCCTCGATTTGCCATGGTGAGCCATCACATCAACACCTCAGCAGCCAGAAGAATCTACCATCGTGCAGCTCTGCCCAGTTGCGGGAAAGGATACACTACACTAGGAGGCAGCTGCATTTAAATGGTCACGAGCTGCTGACTATCTGTCTGCAATTAACAGAGGTACACTCACAAGTAGATTGGGAGTGGATTGATGCAGCCACCACAGCACAACAGGTGTCATCGCAAAAGAAGACCACAGAGAAACAGAAAGGTAAGTTCACGCAGCTATATCAACAACAGCACGGTGCAGAACGGAAATCAACACAATGAACGGGCATCAACATGAGGGAAAAAGAGATCAATGCAGGTGCCATTTTGGCGCTTAAGAAAGGTCTTAACTTCGCACCAGTGCCTTGGAGCATCCCTATCTGTGATATTATGTGCGGGTGAACAAGCAATCCGTAAGATGCCTAGTGAGAGTGCTGACGAAATTTGTCGCGAAACGTGTCACATCATTTCAAAATCTAAACCATCGAGGTCTAACTTGACTTTGGCTGAACACAGTGGTCTTCACGCACTCTGCAATGACCCCCTCATCATGGTTCAGCCAGCTGACAAGGGCAATGCAGCTGTCATTCTGTATAAAGATGACTACGAAGCCAATGTTCAGTTGATTCTTGAAGAGGATACATACCAGGAACTGCCGTGGGACCCGACATCAAGAATAATGAGGAAGACATCATAGCTTCTAAAACAGTCAACACTGGAAGAGGGTGTTATTAAGAATCTCCTCCCTCAGGTGCCAAGACCACCTATGCTTTATGGAGTGCCAAAAATCCACAAACTGGATTCTCTTCTTCATCCCATTGTGAACACCATCGCGTCCCCACTTATAGATTGGCAAAACACCTGGCCAGCCTCCTTGCATCACATGTGGGTCGTTGTGTACATCGCATCAAGAACACCGACAACTTTATCAACAGAATTAAACAAGTGCATCTTAGTCAAGGAGATATAATGGTTAGTTTTGATGTGGTCTCCCTGTTTACGCATGTTCCAGTCAAAGACTGTATAGATCTCCTCTCCCAGTTATTTGATAGCACAATTGTGGGACTGTTTAAGCACATGTTGACATCATCGTACTTCCTACATGGCTGCCAGTATTTCGAGCAGTTGGATGGCGTGGCTATGGGAAGCCCATTAGCTCCATCCATAGCCAACCTTTTTATGGAAAAATTTGAAGACATTGCCTTGGACGTGGCTCCGGCTAAGCCAAGTTGCTTTTATCGTTACGTCGATGACACCTTTATCATCTGGCCCCATGGTTGTGAAAAACTTGGAGAATTTTTAGGACATCTGAACAGCATTCATGGCTACATCAATTTTATGATGAAAATCGAGACAGATGGTGCATTGCCCTTCCTTGATTTCCTCGTTTGACGGAAAACCAATGGGCACCTCAGCCACAGTGTCTACAGGAAACCGACACACACATATCGGCATCTGCACGCTCTCAGTCACCACCATCCGACACAAAAACGTGGCGTTCTGAATACCCTTGTCGATCATGCTAAAGTCGTCTCACACACAGAAAGTCTGCCACTAGAACTGAGCCACCTCTGAAAAGTCTTCCAGGAAAACAGGTACAGCCACAGACAGGTGTCACAGGCTATATCTGGTGTGACGTGCAAGAAAAACACCAACAGAGAAGAGAACACCACCAAAGAAGAAAGCAAGAAACTTGTGTTTTTGCCTTTCTGTGGTACAGTGTCGGGAAAGATTAGCCGAGTCCTGAAGAGATATAACATTTCATTTGTGTTGAGGCCCCCAGCAAAAATTTGTCACCTCATGAGGCCTGTGAAGGATGATCTATGGCTTAGAACGCCTGGAGTGTACAAGATACCATGTCAGTGTGGCTGTTACTACGTCGGCCATACAGTACACACTGTGGAACAATGCCAGACAGAACACGAGAGATGCTTACACCTATGCTATCCAGAAAAATCAGCCGTGGCAGAATACAACTTAGAAAATGGACATCGAATTCTGTTCAACGAAACATCTGTCGTTATGAAATTGAAGGAAATTTGGGATAGTGTCATAAAAGAAGCTATTGAAATAAAAACCTCTGAAAACACCATCAACAAGGATAGCAGTTTGCAGCTCAGCACAACCTGGGACGGGACCCAGCTATCGCGATGTTACAATGGGGGCGATGGATGCGGGATGAAAACATTACCATATACGGCAAGGAAGAGAGCACCAGTGATGTCACAGCCAGCAGTTTGGCTATATAACAACGCGACCACGGCGACACAGCAGTCAGTCTTACCACTTGAAAATGACTGGGGAGAGCTCGGTCAAAAGCTCATGGGATTTTAACCACCTGACATGGCTGGCAGCCCAAGAAAATTTTATTAACTGTCTGAAGTATTCCCATGAGGCTCCAACATCTGGTCACCTGAAATTCATGTCTCTAGACAGGATCAGATGCAGGAACTACTGTCCATGTCTCTATCTACAGATACATTAGATACAATGTTAAGGTGACCATATTTTTGGAAACCGAAGCTGGGACTAACATGGGTGCCCATACAGGGGAGCAAGGGAGGACGAGCCCCATCCCCCCCCCCTCCCCCCATATTCCAAGGAAAGGAAAAAATATGATGTAGTCACATGAATTTAGTTCAAGAAATTCATTAAAAAGTTTGTTTTGTATGAGGGTTGCAAATTAAATAATGGCAACTATTTACTAACAACCAATACAATAAAGTTACATGTTTGCACCTGTTACTGTCCTTCAAAGTAGTCACCAGTGTTGTGTAGAACCCCTTGCCAGCGATGTGGAAGGTGTAGTATACTGTTAGCAGAGCCTCTTCTGGTGCGAATGGAGTGGTCTACTGCCTGTCGAATATCTGGAACAGTTCTGAAGTGAATGCCATGAAGTGGTTCCTTCATCTTTGGCATCAAATCAAAGTCACAAGGACTTAACTCCAGGGAGTATGGTGGATGGTACAGTACTTCCAGGCCCATTGACCAAACAGAGCAGCCACAGCTTGTGCTGTATGTGCCTGTGCATTGTCATCCAAAATGATGTGTGGGTAGTGCAGAAAGTGTCGCCGCTTCTTTCGCAGAGCTGGGTGCAGGTGATGCTCCAAAAATGAACAGTAATACTGTGCATTGATGGTCTGCTGTGGAGGAACGTAGTGCATTAGGATAACACCATCACAGTCGTACATGAGAATCACCATAACTTTCACCATACTGGGGCTCTGACACACTTTCAACTTTCGCGGCAACCCATAATGATGCCATTTGTTGGATTGGTATTTCATTTTTGGCTCATACGATGTGGCCCAGGTCTCATCCAGTGTTACAATATGGCATAAGAAAGCCTCTCCTTCATGCTCATAGTGCTCCAAATGCATCTGAGCAGCGTCGTAACACATACATTTCTGCATTTCCGTCAAGTCATGCGGAACCCATCGTGATGCAATTTTTTGCATGCCTAGGCATTCCTTCAGGATGCAAAGCACAGTCGTATGCTCTAATCTGGTTTCGTGGATGAGCTCATGAATCGTATGGCATCAATCACTGTCCACTGACGTGGCAACAGCATGCACTTCTTCTTCAGAGATGCTAGGATGACCTGCCCAATGTGTGTCTGCCACAGTTTGCCAATCTTTGTTGAAGGCTTTTACCCAATGTGCCACTGTTCTGTATGGCAATGCCGATTCCCCGCATGCCTCTTGAAGACCTTGATGACACTGTCATGCTGTACGACCTCTGGCACATTCAATCTTGATCCAACTGCGTTGTTCGTGTTTGGAAATCATAGTGACACTGTTACATTAGACCGCTCACTCACAACTGACTGTGTTTCCCTTGACTGTGCACACACTGGTGACTTGGAATGGGTGAGTCCAGTTGCTCAGAGGTAAGGTAGGTATGTCAACAACGTGTGCTATCAGTGACAGTAGTAGACTGGGGACCAATTTTATACAGTAATTATTCACTACTTGGAATACAACAGTGTTCTATAATTGTTATACTTTATTAAAGTTTACACTGAAATAAGTAACAGGCATCAAATGACAATATAACAAATGTAATATAAAACATAAGACACATTCACAGTTACTGTACAATAATGATGCACCAAAATATTAAACGTTAATAAAACATTTGCTAGACAACTTTTACAAATTCAGTTGCTCATGCCCACATATTTCTCTGATGAATGAATTTTATTTAACAAATGTTTGCTTTCTTTTAAGTTAAGAAACTCACAGAATTCTTAACAACTGCACTTCTGATTAATTTTAACCGTCAGAATTGCTTTTCATTTGAGTTTTCTCAGATTCTCCATATCTTATTCATCAAAGAAAAGACACACTCAACTGCTGCATCTGTACTCGGAAGAAGCAATGCAAATTCCACAATCCTTAAAATATTCTCTTAAGGAATTTGTTTTGATGTGAAGTGCTGAAACAACTGTACCCAACACTTATTAGTGTCAATTTTTTCTACGTAACATTTGTCTATCTTCTGAGGGGTAACAAACTGCTGCATATTAAGACACGCTTGAAATAACTCATTGTCATTGATGTTACACTTTGGCAATGTGTTTATGAGAGATTTGTGGCATTTTTGGACCTTAGCCCTTGTAGGTGCATCATTTAAAAGAACCCATTTGAAGTTCAGAAAGACATTAAAATAATCGTCGACTGCTCAATGTATTGTGCACTGCTATCATAAAATTTAGAGATGGTTGTGGTGAATTTATAATGTTTATGTCTCCCTCAGATTCGAATTTGCTTAAAGCACTTCTTATAACGTGTGACACGAATATGGTTTTTTTTGTTTTTCTGTCATGTTCACTTTTAAATCATGCAGTGTTCCTCCAACCTCTGTATATGTAACATGCTGGCCTTCTATCTTCAAACTGCTGCATGAAAAGTTGATGCTTCATTATGTAAAAATATAAGGAGGACATCAGAGCATAGGTTTTCAAAAAATTTCCTTAGTATTGTTGGGCATTTTTCTTCACTCAAAAAAATATGATTTTAGTGGTCCACAGAGCTGTAGAACTCTCTCAATGGCTGGCATCAAGTCCAGCCATCTGGTACTGCTGTAACCAAGTAATTGTTTGTACTCTGTGTTTAAAAGTGTAAAAAATATTTTTAGGCTTTCTACACTCTCAGAATATATATTGAAGTAATAATAAATCTTGTGAATGACACACTCTAGATTGACTGGTAAACAACCTGTTATAGTATTATCCACTATGTGTGCTGCACATCCTACACTGATGATGTCACAACAAAGCTAACCCTTTAACTTGTGGAAAATATTGTTTGTCCCTCTTCGAGACCATCCACTGAAGTTTATGTTGGCATTGTCCTTGCAGAAAGCTACAACCTTATCATTCAAATCTTATTCTGTGATGGTTATCACATAGATAGTTTCCAACAATATCTGCTGTTTCACCACGGTGCTCTTTAAACTGGAGAATTTTCACATATATGCCTTCAAGAGGCAAGAAATATCAAACAAGTACAGGGAAGAACTTTGTGATTGCATGATTAGATGCATCAGAAAGAATAGTAACACAATTTGCTTTGCACATTTCTCGCTGCAACTCATCACAACAATGTAGAGCAAGCATGTTAATAACAATGGCTTTGCATTTTGTATGGCCACAAGTATACTTAGACTCGAAGCACTTCTGGATGAGTTTACACATACAATCACTTGAACGAAAGCTATGGTTGTCTTGTACTATATGGAAGGCCCATGTGCCTTCCACTGCAGCTAGTTTAAGTTCATGGTTACTTGGAACAACTTGCTGAAAGAAGTCTGTTAAACTTCTCGAAGATGCGGCACTGGTATCTGATGACTTGTGTTTGGCTATTTTCAAGTGACACTCTACATCATACTTCCCTCCATGAGAAACAGAAAACTCTCCTCCACATTTTGTGCAATGGATATCATGGTCTGTTCTCCCTCTTTTTATTATGAATGGATACTTGGGTTAAAAGTAAATAAATGGCAGTGTACGAGGGTTTGTTTGCTTAAATTTGATTTAACCCATCTACTATCTATGGATGTCTACAGGAACGCAATTACTACATAGGGGTCTAACAGACTTCCTTTTTATTTTTTTATTTTTTTATGTAAAACAATTGTTCAGGTGAATATACATGTTTATGATTTCCTGTTTTGTTTCTGCATTGTAAGTACGGAAACAAGCAATTTCAAATGACAGAAATTATCCTCATTGGTCAGGCGTATAAGAAAGACATACATTCTTGAAGACTTTAATTTAGATCTTTTTAACACATTGACAGCCATGGCCAAAATGAGTGAATTGCTCCCAGAATCCATGTTAAACTGTTCATAAAGTTTGATTCATCATCTCAGTTGTGCTCCATCTGTCCCCAAAATTTTTTAAAAAGAATTATTGATGAGAAAATAGAGCCTGTGAATTATCTCATAGTTGGTGTAAAGAGTGGAAAGTTCAGCTTAGATGCGCGATAATATCATTGTACACCTTAAAGAAATGGAGCAGAAGGAGAAAACACATTTTCCAGATGAGCTCTATATGTCTGTGTACTTATTAAATGTTCCTACATGAAAATAAAATACCAAGTCGCACTAAAATCTCCTTGTCATAATTGACAGTTTACAATTGCATATGTTATCAAATAACTGCATTTTAGTAATAGTAGGTCAGTTCAAAAAATTATTTTCTGAAGGGAATCGTATGAAAGTTCTACGTTACACAGAAGTTGTACTCATTCTAGTAAATAATGAAATTCTGCGTCATCAAGATACTGCTTCACTGATGAATCGTCCTGCATTTGGCCTGACACTGAGGCTCACAAAGCTAAGAGAATTTCAAAGAGAGTACAACATAGGTTTATTCCTGCATGATACATTAACTCCTATCAAGGAGCATTTGCTGGGACTGGATAGTGGACACTAATCTGAAATAATATTTTACAACAATCAACAGTAACTGGACATGGATAAGGAACCTATTTTCAGTCAATTTGGAATCCTGTAATTTGTCAGATTCAAATGCTGACTCATTAACTGTGCTGTCATGTGACAGATTTTTCGATATCTTGTAGTCAAGAGATCCCGTTTTAGCAGAACAAGCAATAAAATTTCTAATGTCTCTGGATTCGATACATCAGGATTTTCAACACTGGTGTCCCTGAAAAAATAGACTTATATAAAAAGACTGGAAGTTGAACCAGTCCTAAGAATACAAATAGTGTCTTTTGAACCTAATTTGGAATTCATAGTTAAAAATAAAGAGCTACATACTTCTCACTAATAGAGGACAGCTAAAGTAAACTGTGAAACTGTTAAACTGTAATTATCATTTTATTGTTAAAATTTGATGCTTGCAATACATTGTATACTGTGTAGACTTCAGAAAGAATTCTAATTTGGTTCACTATCAGCCACACGAGAATTTGAGCTTTTTGCCTCCAGAAGTGCTGCTGGGGTCTGGGTGGCATAATTAGAAATGTTAATCATGTCAGCTGTGCTCATTTTCTCATTGTTGCCAACATGATTAGATCTAACAATTTTTGCAATACAGCTGTGTGGCAAAGTGTTGTTACAATAACAGGTTGAATTTAATTTCATATCCTTTGCTTGTTACCAGTACTGTATATGAAAATAACAGTCTCTGAAATGCTAAATCGCTTTTTTCAAAAGTTCACCTGCACAGGCTGTGAGGGAGAAGGGGCAATGCAGTAGGGCCGACAACATTTACTCATGCAAAGCTCACGCACTTCAGTAATGTATCTCCTCTGTGACAAAGATTGTACTCTCGCAAGTGTTGGCATCAGTGTGGAAAGGCAGGAGAACAACTAGCAGTGGGGGCAGTAGCTCTTTCAAATGTTCTGCTGTATAGTAAAAAAAAAAATTTCATTGGCTCAGAAATGGAAGGCAAAAAAAAGGGCCACACCAAAAAAATTGGGAACCTATGCTTTAATACACATTAACAATTTATTCCAAGGGTGAAAATAAAAATTCTGTTTCACCACATCCAGATGACTTACTATACCTGTTCCTGTTGCCCAAAACCTGTAACTCACACATATTTGTTATAAATGTTTTCGTATCTGGCTTTATGCAGAAACTTGTTTCCTATGAATTAACTCGCAGTTGGCGCCAGTGGCCAGTTTGTTTGTACGAGATAACTCATAGTTTGTAGGCAACATGTTAAGCTCTACAATCTGGCACTACTTGATGTAGTTCATTTACATCTACATCTACATTTATACTCCGCAAGCCACCCAACGGTGTGTGGCGGAGGGCACTTTACGTGCCACGGTCATTACCTCCCTTTTCTGTTCCAGTCACATATGGTTCGCGGGAAGAACGACTGTCTGAAAGCCTCCATACGTGCTCAAATCTCTCTAATTTTACATTCATGATCTCCTCGGGAGGTGTAAGTAGGGGGAAGCAATATATTTGATACCTCATCCAGAAACGCACCCTCTCGAAACCTGGCGAGCAAGCTTCACCGCGATGCAGAGCGCCCCTCTTGCAGAGTCTGCCACTTGAGTTTGCTAAACATCTCCATAACGCTATCACGGTTACCAAATAACCCTGTGACGAAACGCGCTGCTCTTCTTTGGGTCTTCTCTATCTCCTCCATCAACCCGATCTGGTACGGATCCCATACTGATGAGCAATACTCAAGTATAGGTTGAACGAGTGTTTTGTAAGCCACCTCCCATGTTGATGTACTACATTTTCTAAGGACTCTCCCAATGAATCTCAACCGGGCACTCGCCTTACCAACAATTAATTTTATATGATCATTCCACTTCAAATCGTTCCGCACGCATACTCCCAGATATTTTACAGAAGTAACTGCTACCAGTGTTTGTTCCGCTATCATATAATCATACAATAAAGGATCCTTCTTTCTATGTATTCACAATACATTACATTTGTCTATGTTAAGGGTCAGTTGCCACTCCCTGCACCAAGTGCCTATCCGCTGCAGATCTTCCTGCATTTCGCTACAATTTTCTAATGCTGCAACTTCTCTGTATACTACAGCATCATACGCGAAAAGCCGCATGGAACTTCTGACACTATCTACTAGGTCATTTATATATATTGTGAAAAGCAATGGTCCCATAACACTCCCCTGTGGCACGCCAGAGGTTACTTTAATGTCTGTAGACATCTCCCCATTGATAACAACGTGCTGTGTTCTGTTTGCTAAAAACTCTTCAATCCAGCCACACAGCTGGTCTGATATTCCGTAGGCTCTTACTTTGTTTATCAGGTGACAGTGCGGAACCGTATCGAATGCCTTCTGGAAGTCAAGGAAAATAGCATCTACCTGGGAGCCTGTATCTAATATTTTCTGGGTCTCATGAACAAATAAAGCGAGTTGGGTCTCACACGATCGCTGTTTCCGGAATCCATGTTGATTCCTACAGAGTAGATTCTGGGTTTCCAAAAACGACATGATACGCAAGCAAAAAACATGTTCTAAAATTCTACAACAGATCGACATCAGAGATATAGGTCTATAGTTTTGCGCATCTGCCTGATGACCTTTCTTGAAGACTGGGACTACCTGTGGTCTTTTCCAATCATTTGGAACCTTCCATTTCTCTAGAGACTTGCGGTACACGGCTGTTAGAAGGGGGGCAAGTTCTTTCGCGTACTCTGTGTAGAATCGAATTGGTATCCCGTCAGGTCCCGTGGACTTTCCTCTGTTGAGTGATTCCAGTTGCTTTTCTATTCCTTGGACACTTATTTCGATGTCAGCAATTTTTTCGTTTGTGTGAGGATTTAGAGAAGGAACCGCAGTGCGGTTTTCCTCTGTGAAACAGCTTTGGAAAATGGTGTTTAGTATTTCAGCTTTACGCACGTCATCCTCTGTTTCAATGCCATCATCATCCCGGAGTGTCTGGATATGATGTTTCGAGCCACTTACTGATGTAACGTAAGACCAGAACTTCCTAGGATTTTCTGTCAAGTCGGTACATAGAATTTTACTTTCGAATTCACTGAACGCTTCATGCATAGCCCTCCTTACGCTAACTTCGACATTGTTTAGCTTCTGTTTGTCTGAGAGGTTTTGGCTGTGTTTACACTTGGAGTTAAGCTCTCTTTGCTTTCGCAGTAGTTTCCTAACTTTGTTGTTGAACCATGGTGGGTTTTTCCCGTCCCTCACAGTTTTACTCAGCACGTACCTGTCTAAAACGCATTTTACGATTGCCTTGAGCTTTTTTCATAAACACACAACATTGTCAGTGTTGGAACAGAAATTTTCGTTTTGATCTGTTAGGTAGTCTGAAATCTGCCTTCTATTACTCTTGCTAAACAGATAAACCTTCCTCCCTTTTTTATATTCCTATTAACTTTTATATTCAGGGATGCTGCAATGGCCTTGTGATCACTGATTCCCTGTTCTGCACTTACAGAGTCGAAAAGTTCGGGTCTGTTTGTTATCAGTAGGTCCAAGATGTTATCTCCACGAGTCGGTTCTCTGTTTAATTGCTCGAGGTAATTTTCGGATAGTGCACTCAGTATAATGTCACTCGATGCTCTGTCCCTACCACCCATCCTAAACATTTGAGTGTCCCAATCTATATCTGGTAAATTGAAATCTCCACCTAAGACTATAACATGCTGAGAAAATTTATGTGAAATGTATTCCAAATTTTCTCTCAGTTGTTCTGCCACTAATGCTGCTGAGTCGGGAGGTCGGTAAAAGGAGTCAACTATTAACCTAGCTCAGTTGTTGAGTGTAACCTCCACCCATAATAATTCACAGGAACTATCCATTTCTACTTCACTACAGGATAAACTACTACTAACAGCGACAAACATGCCACCACCAGTTGCATGCAATCTATCCTTTCTACACACCGTCTGTGCCTTTGTAAAAATTTCGGCAGAATTTATCTCTGGCTTCAGCCAGCTTTCTGTACCGATAACGATTTCAGCTTCAGTGCTTTCTATCAGTGCTTGAAGTTCCGGTACTTTACCAATGCAGCTTCGACAGTTAACAATTACAATACCGATCGCTGCTTGGCACCTGCTTGTCCTGACTTTGCCCCGCACGCTTTGAGGCTGCTGCCCTTCCTGTACTTGCCCGAGGCCATCTAACCTAAAAAACCGCCCAGTCCACGCCACACAACCCCTGCTACCCGTGTAGCTGCTTGCTGCGTGTAGTGGACTCCTGACCTATCCAGCGGAACCCGAAACCCCACCACCCTATGGCGCAAGTCGAGGAATCTGCAGCCCACACGGTCGCAGAACCGTCTCAGCCTCTGATTCAGACCCTCCACTTGGCTCTGTACCAAAGGTCCGCAGTCAGTCCTGTCGATGATGCTGCAGATGGTGAGCTCTGCTTTCATCCCACTGGCGAGACTGGCAGTCTTCACCAAATCAGATAGCCGCCGGAAGCCAGAGAGGATTTCCTCCGATCCATAGCGACACACATCATTGGTGCCGACATGAGCGACCACCTGCAGATGGGTGCACCCTGTACCCTTCATGGCATCCAGAAAGACCCTTTCCACATCTGGACTGACTCCGCCCGGTATGCACACGGAGTGCACATTGGTTTTCTTCCCCTCTCTTGCTGCCCTATCCCTAAGGGGCCCCATTACGCGCCTGACGTTGGAGCTCCCAACTACCAGTAAGCCCATCCTCTGCGATCGCCTGGATCTTGCAGACTGAGGGGCAACCTCTGGAACAGGACAAGCAGCCATGTCCGGCCGAAGATCAGTATCAGCCTGAGACAGAGCCTGAAACCGGTTTGTCAGACAAACTGGAGAGGCCTTCCGTTCAGCCCTCCGGAATGTCTTTCGCCCCCTGCCACACCTCGAGACGACCTCCCACTCTACCACAGGTGAGGGATCAGCCTCAATGTGGGCAGTATCCTGGGAAGCCACAGTCATAGTCCAGTCGGGGGATGCGTGGGACGAGTTGGCCATCCCCGACAAACCCCCGTCCGGACCCCCACAGTGATGCCCATTGGCAATAGCCTCAAGCTGTGTGACCGAAGCCAACACTGCCTGAAGCTGGGAGCGAAGGGATTCCAAATCAGCCTGCATCCGAACACAGCAGTTGCAGTCCCTATCCATGCTAAAAACTGTTGTGCAAAGAACGTCTGAACTAATCTACAGAGAGCACAAACAATTCGACACAAAATTTAAATGGTTATTAAAATACAAGATTGCCTAGTAAATGCAGTAATGCTGTTACTTGCGCACTGCTGACACACTGCTCGGCGGCGGAAGGAGACTACACGATTTTACACTATTCAGGTACTAAAACGCGATGCTACAACTCTCAAATACCACAATACGCCCGAAATTTATGAATTAAACAACGCAAATACCAAAAACATGCAAAGAAATTAAGAATTAAACTACGTAACAAATAAGTGAGCTAAGAGTATATGACTTGCTGCTGCAGCTGCTTATCCAACGGCGGCAGGGAGCACACTGGCTGTGACCAACTGACACTGGCCGTTCAAAACAAAAACAGAAGACAGACGACTACGCGAATTTACACTATTCAGGTACTAAAACGCGATGCTACAACTCTCAAATACTACAATATGCCAGAAATTTATGAATTAAACAACGCAAATACCAAAAACACGCAAAGAAATTAAAAATTAAACTATGTAACAAATAAGTGAGCTAAGAGTATACAACTTGCTGCTGCAGCTGCTTATCCAACGGCGGCAGGGAATCATATTATATAGTGTATTGTCAGGGGAGCTAGCATAAAACTTTTTTACTTAAAATTTACCTTGTGAAATTTGAACAGCTGTACAAACTTTCATGGAGCATAGCTAAGATCCATTTTAATTAAACCAGATGTCAAATAAAAAAACTGCATTAAAATCAGACCTTTTGTTTGGAAGTTATGATGCCACTGGCATACAGAGGCAAGCACACTTTAAACATGTAACACCTCTCTGTTCGTGTCGCCAGTTAAGAAGGAAAAAAGTGCTGTAATAGTCTAAAGTTCTAACATCCATGCATCACATCCAGTAGGAAGAGCCTACTTCCATTTGTGTGGGTGTGTCCTATATCTCAATAGAAACTGATCCGTAGTAGTTAATTCATAGTCATTAATAGCAGAGTTACCACACTGCTTATGACGCTGAATTATTAATATGTTACTTACCTCTTGTGAAGTTCGGAACTGAAAATGCAGAGTTGTTTGGGCATTGCAAAGCTGGTTACAATCTGTACATGCTACAATACTCATGCCAACAAAACAATCACGAAAGGGTTACCACTAGGGAAATCCAGCTCAGTAATACCAACTTCATTGAAAGTGTTATTGAAGGTCTTGAACTTGAACGCGTCAGCAGACAGGTCGCATAAACACATTCTATAATGTGGTATGTTATGTTCTGGATATGATATGAAAATAAAGTGTAAAACACTTTTACAATGCTAAAAATGTGAGAAGTTACATGTTGAAACATCCTATGACTGAAACTTGGACTTGATTTGTAAAAACTGGAACATTTAGGCAACCTAGCTGAACCAGTCAGGACAGGAGGACAAAACTCCAAAAACCGGAACTGTCCCGGCCAAATCAGGATGTCTGGTCACTTTAAAGTTATTTTAGCCATGGTAAGGAATGCCAACAACAGAAGCACATGCCATGATTATCTAAGGGGCACCTGGTGCCAATTCTGCTTGCAACAGCACCGTTCCACTGAATTGAAATTGACCACTTGAGGAGGTTCCCAAAGTTAATAAACTGAATCAATGGATAATAATCTGCACTGACTACCTCACACGCTATGCTGTCACTAAAGCTATGCTAACTGCTGAAGCTCTGGAAACAGTATAGTCCCTTGTAGAAGAAGTCATTTTGAAGCATGGAGCATCGTGTGTGATTATCTATGATTGTGGAAAAGTTTTTCAGATGCAACTAGTATCAGAGATAATTTCACACTGACTTCACCCACAGGGTGACAACTATCTACCATCCACAGACATTGATAGATATGTTCTTGTGTACACTAATGTCAAACAGAGAAATTGGGATACAGTACTGCCCATTGTGACATTTTCATACAACACAGCAAAGCAGAACACTACAAGCTTCACACTGTTCTTTCTGCTCCACAGTCATGTGCCCAGTATGGCAATGGATGCACTGTTCCCATTTTAAGCAGATGATATTCAGAATGACTGTGAAATACTTGATCACCAGCACTAAAGAAGTAAGGCAACTGGCTCACATATGGACCCTGGAGACCCAAGAGAAAGACTGAGAGCACTATAATGCAAGGCAGTGGCGAGTGAGATACACCTGGGAGACTTGCTATGAATGTTTATATCTGTGCAGAGAGCGGGACTATAGGAAAAGTTATTAAGGTGCTATTTTGGGCTGTATCACATTCTTTGTTGCTTGTCAGTGTGGTATCACATATTTATACCACCCCACGGGCATCATAGCAATGGAATTGCAAGTTTCCATGACACGCTGACAGCAGTTGCCCGGGATCTGACAGACCCAATGGTGCATGCCTACTGTGCCACACCAACAGTGTCTCTGTACTTTGAGCACCCTCTGCCACCACAATATAGGGCAGCCGGTGGCAGCAACATGGCCCACACATGCTTGGAGCTGCTTTGCAGCATGGTGTTATGCAAACACTGCCTGGTTGCAGTTCTGTCTTTATCATTTGTGCTTTAGCACAGAAAGACTTTTCCTCGTGGACATTGTGATAGCTGGACTCTATTTCCTGTTGCATAAGTTGTAATGAGTCTTTGTACATTTGGAGAAATACAAGTTAAGCAAATCTTCTGTTTATTATGTTAACTTGTTCACTATTCATTTTGGCTTCTGTCCAAATTTCCTATGATGACAGTTGTCATACCACTCTGCAGCCCACCTCTCCTTACCATTGTGTACAAAGCTATACACAACAGTCATACTTCACATATGAAAATGAGGATTATACCCCTTCATCAAGAAGACAAAAGTGCAGAGACATTGTCCATGCCTCTGTATGAAGCTCTACTACAATTCAGAATCACTGATCACTGATGAGAGGTTCAAGGAAACTGAAGATCCATTCAATGATTGTGAAGCATCAACAGGAGAGCCTACTTTCATGTAGTTCATTATAGTGAAGAGGATGTAACAACAAACAGAATGGTAGGATGCGCCAGCACTGCCATACATAGGACCATTGACAAGATCCATTCCAACATGCTGAAAAACTAAAACAGCAGGTTGCTGTTTCTCATGGAGAGGGGGCAACGCTGCAACTTGTGGTTCGTACGTTGTGGCATAGTGGTCAGTGACGGTGGCTGACATACTGTGGGTTGCCATTTCAAACCCAACCCTCAGCGATTATTTGTTATTTAGTATTTATCATTTATCTAAGGTTCTTGAAATGAGTTGGTGCACAAAGCTTAAGGACAGAGTAACTTTCATATGATGTGTCATTACCAAGTAAAATAGCTTGATGAAACTTGGAACATACATAGAAAGAACTCTGACAGTATAGTACAAAAGGTAACTGAAAGAAATGTCAGTATGTCATGTGACAAACAAGAATGGCACATTTGTTGAAAGACAATTATTACTCTTAAATCAACATGATTTAGGATGGTCCCCTGGATGTTACAAATGGAGGGATATGGTTCTTAACAGTATATATGATCAACACAAACAGCACTGCATGCTCTGCAACATGTTCCCATGCTGGCCCCAAGTTTGGCGAGGAGTTTGTGCGGTAGGGAGTCCCATTCCTCCACCAGTGCAGTTGACAGCTGTTGGATGGTCACTGGTGTGTGTGGATGTTTGCAGTATGTCTCACCAATGCATCCCGCATGTGCTCAATGGGATTTAAGTCAGTGGAATGTGCTGACCAGTCCATTCACTGAATATCCTCTCATTCCAGTGACTCTTTCACCTGCATTCTTTGATGCATTCATGCATTATCATCTAGGAAAATGAAGTCAGGACTGAAAGCATCCAGAAAATATCCACATGGGGAAGAAGTAAAGTGTCACAATAACATTGACCAGTGAATGTATTGTGTGCAACATTATGCCTCCCAACACCATATCACCTGTACCACCAAAACCATCACATTTGGCAATGTTCCTGAGTGCACTGTGTGTTCCCACCTCTCACCATGTGAGGGTATATCGAGAATCACCACTAAACCTGAATCTGGTTTCATCTGGGAAGAGCATGTGATACTACTTCTTGCTGGTCCAATCCCTCTGCTCTTGATGCCATTGCAACTGGTTGCTGCAGGTATCAATGGAACACAACCTATGGTCATCACTGTGCTACTGTGGAGTGTGAGATTACATGTCTTACAGTCCTGTTAAAAGTGTTTTGCAATTGCAGCTGCTCTTTGACGCGGGTCTTATTTGACCTGCTGCACAATGTAGCGCTCATCTACTAGTTGACCATGATTGACCACCTCCTCTCCTTCAGTCAGCAGTGCCTGTGGTTTTAAATGTTCCCCATTGACATGGAACAATGCTATGAGCAAAGCAACATCAAACTCCAGGGCTACAGTTATGACACTTTGTCCTTCTTCCAGTTTCCCCATGATTCTTCCCCATGTGCAGGCATCCAAATGTTGTCTCCGGACCATATTATAAAGAAGAACATCACAGTGTGCCATAACTGCTTGCTGACTGTCTACATCTACATCTACATCTGTACTCCACCAGTCACCTTATGGTGGCTGGCAGAGGGTACTTTGTACACCACTATACTTCCCACTTTTCCTGTTCCAGTCCTGTATGGTTCATGGGAATCTATTAATTTTATAAAATACATTTTTACATATTTAAGTTGATATTGGGTATGTCTAAAATGAATATAAAGGGCTAGTTAACAAGAAGTTGTGTAACTTTCCCTTAAATAATCTGACTGGCATGTTGAGGCATGTTTAGACAATTTGTTACGTATTTTAATCACTGTGTCTTATGACTATTGTTAGTTCTTGCTAATTTATTTTGTGGCAAGAACAGAAAAGTACAGATTCTTGTATTGTAGTCGTGCCATTGATTTGTTACACCTAAATTGGAAGTTCAGCAAGTATATAGTTAACAGTATCAATAATATATAGATTAATAACTGTTAATATTCTATATTTAATGAGCAATGGTTTACAATGTGTACTACTATCTGCCTTTTGCCATTACTCTGATTGCTTTCTTCTGAGTCATCAGAATTTCACTTTTTTTTGCTGTTTTCTGAGAATGTTAACCCATACCTTAAAACAGACCGAAAAAAAAGCAAAGTACACTGTCCTTACATATACAAATGTCACACAGTACATCAGTCTCTTTGGCAGATATACAAGGTGAGTCAGTAGGAAAGGTACATGCTTTGAGGGGTGATAGTATTAGTGATTCTGAACAAAAATCTTCATATGGACATATGCCATACCCCAAATCGATTCTGAAATAGAACACATTTAATACCACTTTTGTATACTTTTCTTGAATAACTCAAAAATTGCACCCTTCAGCAAAAACGTGTTGCAGTACAAAATTAAACTATATTATATCCTACAAAAAAGGTCCTATTCACATTTTTCTCTAGAACTAATGGTTTGTGTGAAAAGAGCATGAGGATGTTGAAAAACTCACTCTACATTCATGCGTTGTAGCTTAAGTAGTTTTTGTAGGCCAATTTGAGGTAACATATTGAGGTAGCAAGTTGAGACGAACAGTTTGATATGGGACATTTGTGGTCTATCAAGTCGGGAAACTACCTCAAATTGGCCTACAAAAATTATGTAAGCTACAGCGTAGAGCAAGTTTTTCAATATTCTCATGCTCTCTGCGCACAAACAATTAATTCTAGAGAAAAAATGAATAGGACCTTTTTTGTAGGAAATTTAATATAGTTTAATTTTGTGCTTCAAGGGGACACTCACCATCCCCAAACATCCAGTAGGCAAGCTCATTTTACATGTGTTAGTGTGGTGTGGTGGCTGCACTGGCTATTGGGTGACTTAACAAGTCACCAGCCAATATGAGTTGACTTGCCGAAAATGGGCAACATTCCCTCGATTATGAGTGAGCATATTCTTCAAGACTCAGAGTCTTAATTTAAAAGGTTGATGATTGATATTGTTGTTGAATACAGTACATCAGAAATACATGCAACAAGATGAGATTGAGTTATAAGGGACACAAGAAAAGGTTGTGACTGGGCCCCTTCATCATGTATTGGCTCGGTCTGGAACACTTAATGTCATCTGTCTTGTTTTTCCATTATCACTGCAACCTAGCAGTAGTTGTATCATAACTGCATGGTGAAGCTAAAAAGCTAAATGTTGCAAGCTGTGCTGGCAACACCGATCATGGATTATGTAAGCATTTCCTCTCTCACATTTCCTTTCCCCACAATGGCTAAAATATTCCCTTAGCTTCACCACCACTCATGGTGGCTTCACCATCACTCATGGTGCAAACCATCTGCCTTTTGTGGCACTTATAATTTGTTCAGTCACATTAGATTTCCATAGGAAGAAAATGGGATGTCGAATAAGGACTTAGAATCAAGGTAAACTTTACTAGGAAGAAATATAAAATCAGGGAATTTTTAGCATTGATCTTATGAGTTTTTCACAGGGGCTACAAATTTATGGTATAGAATCTTGAAATATGTAAAATCGGAGAACATAAAATCGAAGTTCCACTGTAGTATTGAAGAATACAGAAAAGAGGTGAGATACTGGAATTAATAAATAAATAACAAAAATGTGAGTACATTTAAAGTGAATAGAACAATAAAGGCAAATCAGAAACAACATGAAAAGTAAAAAAGCAAAACAGTGAATGATAGATAGATGTCATGGATGCATTTAATTTGGAAAGACTTCTCAAGATGCTGCACATAGACTATTTATTTATTTATTCATTCATTCATTCATTCATCCAGGGATAATTTCAGTCCAATACATGATTTGTCATTATAATACATTGAAAATAAACAGCTCCAATGAACATATCCACAGAACATATAAGCCTAATTTCTGACCCACTTACACACTGTGTTCCGTAAATCTCATCATGAAGGAGGGCGTTACGTGATGTGGTACCTTAAAAGGAAGGAAAAGTCACACCAAGCTGCTTCTGTAAAGTATAACAACCATAAATTATGACTAGTTCTATTCCACTCATACTGATAATTATCGCAGCTCTAGATTACTTTATATGTATAAATAGCCATCAGTTCCTCTCTTATATGACTTAGTTGCTGTTTTTATCTAATACTTCAAACAAAGCATTTACTATACACAGACCACTGTCAGCTGCCCTTAAACTAACACTTTCTGTTCAATACAAGCATTAGAGTCATGTGAAATTTACATCCCTGAGTCCAAACATTCTGAAAAATTGGGGAAGGAGTGCCTAATGAGTTATTTTGTTTTTGATTGTTGGAGAATTTCCTGCCAAATGTCTACTGGCATTCAGGGGCAGTTTATACACATAGCAGATGCTATAGGACCTGTGGCATCATGAGTCCCACACCAGACAGCCTATTTTTTCCCAGTAAAATTAAATGTTAGCCACTTTGAACGCTACTTAGAATTGTGTGTACTTGACTGATTCAGTATTTTTAAAGCACTGTAAATAATAGTTTAACAAAAACATATAAAAACAGATATGAGGTAAGTATATTTTATTAAACTATTGTATATATATGGAATTTTAAGTAGGCCATGAGTAGATTCACATATCAGAATGCACAAATAAATTTTCTATTTGTACTTCCTCACAATGTTTATGCTTAATAATTAAAGCAAAAAGTTATCTTTATTATTCTGAAACATCTTTACAATATTGCCTGTTCAGCAGAAATATGAACCTTAGCATGCCCATGCGCTAATCATAGTATAAAAGCTTCTGGTAAACCTTCCGGGATGTAAGGTCGTGGTCCATGAAACTCTTCAGCTCCTAATGTTTCGTCCAGAGCTGCGCTGGACATCTTCAGAGGGGTGTTTCTCCCCCGGTGAGTCTTGCCGACTCTTGCAAGACTCACCGGAGGAGAAACACCCCTCTGAAGATGTCCAGCGCAGCTCTGGACGAAACGTTAGGAGCTGAAGGGTTTCATGGTCCATGCTCTAAGTTCAATACTTTTGGAATATACTGCATCACTTAAAATAAGGTTGTGTTACTTTATTCAAACAATGGAAAGCCCAGGTTGGAATATCAGAAATATTACGAAAAGGATAGATTGTTACTCATTGTAGAGATAACTCACTGAGTTACAGACAGGCACAACAAAAAGACTGTTACATTGAGCTTTTGGCCAAAGCCTTCTACTGACAGAAAGTAAATGTGTGGAATCAGCAGAAGCAGCAATCCAGAGTGGGGCTGGGAAGTGTTAGGGATAAAAGGGTACAGCTGGTGGGAGAGAAGCCAGAGCAGCCTAGTGGAGCATACAGGGTTAAGGAACTAGATTGTCGCAAGGTGAGGTTACCGAGCACATTATCAGGAGGGGAATGAGGAGTGGAAAAGGAGAGGAGTAGAGAAGGGGAAAAGGTTGGTGGGTGTATTGGCAGAGAGTGGCACACAATGAGGGTGAGGGGATGTGAATTGGGAGGAGTTAATGGGACAGAGGGGTGGGGACAGTAGACCATAAGTTAGGGCCAGGACGATTTCGGGAGCAGAGAATGTGTTGTAAGGATAATTCCCAACTGTGCAGTTCAGAAAACCTAGTGATGGAGGAGAGGATCAATATTGCCTGGGGATGTGAAGCAGCTACTGAAACCAAGGATGTTATGTTCAACTGCTTGTTGTGCCACAGGGTGACCCACTCTGCTCTTGACCACAGTTTGGCAGTCATACCAGTGTAAAGAGCTGTGTAGTGATTTCAGCAGAGCTAGTACATGACATGGCTGCTTTCACAGGTAGCGTGGCCTCTAATGTGGTAGGATAAGCATGTGACAGGAAAAAATGGGAAATACTGGGTGGGTGGATTGTACAGATCTCATATCTGCGTGTCTCACAGGGATATGATCCCTGTGTCAAGGGATGGGATTGGAAGTGGCATAAGCACTGACTACAACATTGTGGAGATTCGGTGGGCAACATATCACCACTTTAGGTGGAGTGGGAAGGATCTTTGGTAGGATGTACCACATTTCAGGCCATCAGGCCATGATGACAGATAATCAAAGCCCTGACTTCCTTCCGCCCCCACCCCCCCCTTCTCACTTGTACACTATCATCCCTCCCCCTTCCCAGCCCCACTCTGGATTACTGATTCTGTTGATGCCACACACACAGTTTCATTCCGGCTGGAGACAGCAGTCATGTGTGCATGAGGTGTGCTTGTTTGTGTGAATGTGTGTGCATGTGTTCTCCTTTTAGAAGAAATCTTTGGCTGCAAGCTCAATATGTAACAGTATTTTCATTGTGCCTGTCTGAAATTCAACATGTCACCTTTACAGTGAGTAACAGTCTACCCTTTTTCATAACATTGTTCTGGTACATTATTGTAATAAGTGATTTTATGGAATTTCTGGTGGCTAGAATGAGACTCCTATCACAAGGTTTAAGAATACTTTGCTACTTTGCAAAGCATTTATTTAGTTAGTTGAGGACAAAGTCCATTTTTGCACATATGCTTGCTATTCATGTACACAAACAATTGAAGACATATGCTGTTCAGTGCATGAAAGCAGAACCATCTAGTGGTAGTTGCTGAAGCTTTTGAATGGTGTGAAAAAGGCTTTCAACTTCTCTGATTGTCAGCCCAAATGGTATGATGACAGTGAGCCAGTAGGGTGTTTCCACAGGCCAGTTGATTGGCTGAGTAGTGCTGAATGGGCAGGAGGAGGGGGGGGGAGGGGGGGAGGGGGGGGAGGATGCATGTGGCATGTGCAAGTTTCCACTACTGCCTGTGGAAACAGGTCTTTACACTAGTAACAAAGCTCTCTTAAAATTATTTGCTGATATACACATGCACTAAACAATATAGACCATGCAGCAAAACAATACAACCAGAATAATCCTCAAGTCTTACACGTACTCATTTTAATTAAGAGTAGTGATAATCTAGTTAACATAGTGCTGTTTCTCTGGATGTGTTTCGTGTTCCTATCACTATTTTTTAGCTCAGACCCAGTGCCTTTATATTTGCCCATGGTATTTTAACAAATTTTTGTAATTTCACATAGATGCTTTAATGTTTAACACCACTGCTCTCATTCTTCATGCCAACCGCATTTGGCTCAACACACCATTGGTGCAAAATTATGAATGTTCCAGAATTTTTTTGAACAGCCCTCATATAGTCTTCCCCTCCAGCTCCTTTGCAACCGCTCTGGTGATCCAAGTCAACCTATAATTGATCCTATAGTAGTAGCAGGACATGGACCACATCCAGCAAGTGAGTGCATCTTACAACATTCTCATTTTTTAAAATAATTTTTTGTTTTGGCTTCTAGCATTACACTATTTAGCCTCCATTACTTTAATAAATGATTAATGGAAAATCTCATATAAGATGTGAAACAAATACTAACAAAGAGATAGAGGGGCTGGCCAGTACTTACCTCAGCTCAGTACAGCCGATAGATACACATAAAACAGAACTGAAAATTTACATTCCTAGCTTTCGGAACTTTGTTCCTTCATCAGGGAGGAGAGAGGGGAAAAAAAAAAAGGGAAGAAGGGAAAGTGGATTCAGTTACTCACAACCCAGGTTATGAAGCAACAGGGAAAGGTAAACAGGGAGGGTAGCAAGGATGGAGGCATGGTTGTCAGAGGGAAGCCAAAGATATTCTACTGTAAGTACTGTGCCAGCTTCAAACCAAAGAGGATGCATACAGAAGTAAAGTATAAAGATAAACACAACTATGTAGGATGAAAAGATGCGTGAATGGCTAAAGAGGAAAGGGAAAGAGGAGAAGACTGAAGAGTGAATGGGAGTGAGGTTCTTTAACGTAGGTTCAGTCCAGGGGGATGGCGGGATGAAAGGATGTGTTGGAGTGCAAGTTCCCATCTCCGCAGTTCAGAGGGACTGGTGTTGGGTGGGAGAAGCCAAATGGCACATACGGTGTAGCAGGTTCCTAGGTCCCTAGAATTATGCTGGAGGGCATGCTCCGCTACTGGGTATTGGGCATCTCCTAGGCGGACAGTTCGTCTGTGTCCGTTCATTCGCTCAGCCAGTTTGGTTGTTGTTTGGTTGGCTGAGCGAATGAACGGACACAGACGAACTGTCCGCCTAGGAGATGCCCAATACCCAGTAGCGGAGCATGCCCTCCAGCATAATTCTAGGGACCTAGGAACCTGCTACACCGTATGTGCCATTTGGCTTCTCCCACCCAACACCAGTCCCTCTGAACTGCGGAGATGGGAACTTGCACTCCAACACATCCTTTCATCCCGCCATCCCCCTGGACTGAACCTACGTTAAAGAACCTCACTCCCATTCACTCTTCAGTCTTCTCCTCTTTCCCTTTCCTCTTTAGCCATTCACGCATCTTTTCATCCTACATAGTTGTGTTTATCTTTATACTTTACTTCTGTATGCATCCTCTTTGGTTTGAAGCTGGCACAGTACTTACAGTAGAATATCTTTGGCTTCCCTCTGACAACCATGCCTCCATCCTTGCTACCCTCCCTGTTTACCTTTCCCTGTTGCTTCATAACCTGGGTTGTGAGTAACTGAATCCACTTTCCCTTCTTCCCTTTTTTTTCCCCTCTCTCCTCCCTGATGAAGGAACAAAGTTCCGAAAGCTAGGAATGTAAATTTTCAGTTCTGTTTTATGTGTATCTATCGGCTGTACTGAGCTGAGGTAAGTACTGGCCAGCCCCTCTATCTCTTTGTTAGTATTTGTTACTTTAATAAATGACAGTTATAGAAAGGTAATATTTAATCTTGATTAAAAATACATTCAAAGACAAGGAAACACCATGAAGGAATTATCCAAATGGGATGGAAATTGGTAGACGAGATGTACATGTGCAGACAAACACATGATTACAGTTTCAGGTAAATAGGATGATTTATTCAAGAGAAAGAGCTTCACAAATTGAGCAGTTTAATTACATGTTGGTCGAACATGAATGACAGAGGTAGCACCATGACACCAAAGCGACACCGAACAGTGAGACAACTGTGCTTTGCCAGCTGCAGCCATGAATCCAAGACCAGGCTGTACCTGCCATCTACACTAAGTCTTTCAAGCGAATTGGTATCTCAGCCCAGCTGATCTCCTGCCCATGCCTGCTGACTCCAACTCTGAGCTCCTAGTGAAACTTGACAACACAACGCCAGCTACCAGCTGATTACAGCCCAAGGGCAATGAGATGTACCCCATGCACAGCCTCCCCTAAGTTCCATGATGGAGATGCAATGGGTCATGGGGCAGCCAAGCATACACAACACTGAGGGAAGTAGCACAGGGCAGACTCCACATGCTGCCCCATTGGCCATGTCCAGAGCTGAGGGGCCATCTCTAAGTCAGGTGTCATTGCAGCATCACATGACACATCAATGTCTAGGGCCTGCAGAGGCTAATGGCTTCAGCAGCATGTGTCAGCCCAGCAACACCAGGCAGAAGCTGCTGCCCTTCCATCAGCCCCAGCCGGAGTCAGCAAGGAGAACCATGCCTGCCTCTCTATATCATGTGCCAAGTTAAATACAGTTCTTTGTAGTTGTTAACAGCATTTGCCCTGGGTCCCACATCCTGTCATAACCAATCACCCATCCCCCAGTGTTCCCAGCACACTATTGTGTGGAGTCACTCTTCAGTGATGTCAGGACGGCTGACATTGTCTTAATTAGCAGTGGAGGGGGACAGTGCATCATCCAAGCTATGGCCCCCAGTGTCATCATTAGAATGAGAGAGATTACTTTTGCTGTTGTGTGGTAATAGTAATGGGATCAAAGTTAAGGGGACATAATGATATGAGGATTAACTTTACAAGTTTTGAGGAGCAGGCTGACTGATAACAGTTTACAGGAAATTCCAGAGATGCAAACAGTTAGTCAGCTGATTGATAGAGTTGTTGTATGTCCTCCTGGAGGATATGATGGCAATTCTGTCCAATTGGTGTATTAGATTTTCACCATCCTGAGATGGTTGGAGGGCTCTGCACATAATGCTCCTAACATTCTCAGTTGGAGAGATATCAAGCAATCTTGCTGGCCAAGGTAGGATTTGGCAAGCATAAAGACAAGCAGTAGAAACTCTCTCCATGTGTGGGCAGGCATTATATTGTGGAAATAAGCCCAGAATGGCTTACCATGAAGACAACAAAATGGGCCATAGAATATCATTGACATACTGCAGTGGTGTAAAGGTGCTGCAGATGAGAACCAAATGGGTCCTCCTATGAAAAGAACTGGCACACCAGATCATCACTCTTGGTAGCTGGGCCGTGTAGTGTGTGACAGCCAAGTTGGTGTCCCCCTGCAGTGAAGGGCATCTCAAGAGATATCTTTGCTGGTCATCAGGGCATAATTCAAATCGGGACTCATCACTGAAGACAGTTCTACTCCAATCAATGTGATTCCAGGCCAAAGACATGTCTGGTGACTCCCTTTTTGTTACCCTTCATGGTAAGCCATCCTGGGCTTCCATTCCAGCAAGAAAATGCCTGCCCACACATGGTGAGAGTTTCTACTGCTGTCTTCTTACTTGCCAAACCCTACCTTGGCCAGCTAGATCATGGATCTCCCCCCAACTGAGAACATTTGGAGCATTATTGGCAGGGCCTCCAGCCAGCTTGAGACTTTTTGATCTATTGTGCCAGTTACACAGAAATTGGCACCGTATCCTTCAGGGATACTATCAATTAATACTGAACTGAATAACTGCTTGCATAAGAACCAGAGGTGGACCAATGCATTATTGACTTGTTCAATCTGTGAAGTTCTTTCTCTTGTATAAATCATCCAATTTTTCTGAAACTGTAATAATTTGTTCGTTTGTACATGTACATCATCTCTACCAATTTCCATAATGGTGAGATGTAGTCAATGAGAGCACTAGATACAGTTCACAGCAAACCACCTTTTTGCAAGGAAGCAGGTAATTCAGTTTTTGTAGTAAGACCAACAGTCATCATTCCTTTTAGATTTGTTTATCTTCTTGAGTTATAAACTGGGCTACAGCATCACATGTCATTCTGGTTGTATCGTCAAGAACTCGCGATGTTCAGAGGAGTTGGCAGTGAGCAAGTCTCATAACCTCCTGTGAAAATTTGCCATTGTCAGTTTAATAATACTTACACTGAAACAGAACATGACTGATATCACAAATTGTGACATCACCTCATGGACAGTAGGTTGTCTCTGATATGCCGATTTGACGTATGTCGGCAGGAAAAGACCCATGATTGAGACGCACTCGCACAACAAACAATATTATTTTCCTTGAGTATTTGGACTGTACAGACCACAGCTTTCTTGGTATGATGGACTGTATACCTGCGTAGTTTTTACCCCTTATTTTATGACTGTCAATCCATTCTTGGTGCCACAAAAGTATTACTTGTTTTACATGCAAAAGGTAGCCTGTGTATGGGAGTCTTATGACCACAGACCTTCCACTGCTACTGTAATTGCTTCTCTCACTAGTTGATCTGCTTTGTCATTATATTCAATGCTAGAATGTGATTTTATCCGAACTAATTATATAATGTGACCAGACTTTTTCATTTGAGAGTAGTGATCTACTGGGTTGAGGATGTATTTACAAGTTCCTTTGTTCTGATTCTGGTAGCTAAAAGATTTCAGAATGCTTTGCAAGTCAGTGATTATTACTGCTATGGAAATTTGGAGAGAGCTTAGGCTTTGTACCACCTGCAGAACAGCGAATGTTTCAGTGAGGAATATGGAATCAGCATCTGCTAGCTAAAACTTTCATTCTTCCACAGTTTGTGGGCAAAAGAAAATGCATCCCTTAATAAGATGCAGCATCCATTTTTGAGTAATCAGTATAAATTTCATTATAACATGCCCAATTCTCTGGAAGGTACGACATAGGTGAAAGCTGCCCGTATTTTGCCCAACAAAAGTATTCTGAAATTGAAAAACAAGCTTTGGCCATTATTTATGCTCTTCATAAGTTTGGTGTTTTTCTCTATGGATCCAAATTTCATATTGTTACGGATCACAAACCACTTGTTTCCTTGTTTCATCCATCAACATCACTTCCCGACAAGGCTGCACACCTCCTCCAGCATTGGGCTCTTTACTTGTCTCGTTTCAATTATGAAATTCATTTCTGGCCGACGGCCCGACATGCGAATGCTGATGCACTGTCTCACCTTCCCATGGGTCCTGATCTGGCATTCGATAGGGATGAACTTTTGAGTTTCCACCTGGATGTTGCCGAGCAGCGGGTTGTGGACGGATTCCCCATCACCGGAGACCGGTTGGCGGCTGCTACGGGTTCTGACCCTACCCTCTCCCAGGTTTTACGCTGTATTCAGAAGGGTTGGCCAGATCATCTGCCCGCTAAGACTTCTGATCTGCTGCGGAACTCCTACACTTTGCGCTACCGCCTCACAGCTAGGGATGGTGTTTTCCTTCTTTCCACTGACAATGCTTCGCCGCGTGTTGTGGTACCTGCGTCTTTGCATGCTTTGGTCTTGCGCCTCCTTCACCAAGGGCACTGGGGTGTGTCTCACACAAAATCTCTGGCACGCCATCATGTATACTGGCCTGGCATCGACTCTGAAATAGCACATATGGTCGCTGGCTGCGGCCCTCGTGCGTCACAGGCCGCCGCCCCGAAGTCATCTTTGTCACCGTGGCCTTCGCCTGAGACGCCCTGGGAGCACATTCATGCCGACTTCGCGGGACCTTTTTTAGGTACTTTTTGGCTACTCGTAATTGATGCCTACTCTAACTTTCCTTTCATTGTCCGTTGCACGTTGCTTAACACCGTGGCAACCACAAATGCTCTCGCCCGCATTTTTTCTTTGGAAGATATTCCCTCTACTCTCGTTACTGATAATGGTCCGCAATTTGCCTCTTCCGAATTTGAGGATTTTTGTGCTCGTCACGGTGTCATGCATGTCACGGCCCCTTCGTTCCATGCACAATCAAACGGCGAGGCTGAATGACTGGTCCGCACATTTAAGGCTCGGATGAGGAAACTCCCGACTTCTTCTGCTGCTGATGATGCGCTTCTCCAATTTCTGGCTTCATACCGTTTCACCCCCATGGGCAACCACAGCCCAGCTGAGCTCTTACATGGCCAACAGCCCTGCACGCTACTTCAACTTCTGCGGCCTTCCACCTTACGGCCGCGGGTGGCTTCGCTTGGCCGGTTCACCGTCGACGACCTTGTATGGGTACGGGGATATGGCAGGCAGCCAAAATGGAGTCCAGGCCGCATCTTATGACACTGTGGCCGACGCCTGTATGAAATCCAGATGGACACGGGTGTTGCAGTGCATCATTCGGACCAGCTTCGGCCTCGTGTGCTGGCAACGCCTGTTTCAAATGCTGCTACACCACCTTCAGCTCTACCTGACACTCGGGATCTTGGCATCTCTCACTACTCACAACACAGCCCTCTCACCGTCATCTCGGGGCCATTCCAAGAACGGACGCCACCAGGAGACTTGCCCACGCAGGAACCAGATGACCATCATCTGTCGGAGCAACTCTACTCGCCTCCTTCTCCTACGGACGCCGACACATCGCCCATGTCTCCTGTTATATCAACCGAACTTGCCGCAATGGGCAGATTGGTGCACGGGGCCCCAGCAGATTTGACCCCTACGTATCCTGTCATCTCGACCTGTTATCATCGGGGACACTTCCGTCCGTACGGGAAACCTCCTCCTCGAGACTTTACAGCCAGTCAAACAACACCTATGGACGTTAGCCATCTGCAGGCCACCTCCATCAAGACCAGTGCAAAAATTTCAAAGGGGGGAAATGTGTTTTGACTCGCTGATCATTCAAAGAGCCGCCGCACAATTACGCGCAGCCTCCACATGCGGCGCTGTCTGCCAGCCATGCAGCAGCCACGCCACCTAAGCGGCTAGCCAGCCAGCGGCCGCTAGACTGACTCAGTGCACATTCAAATGTTACTGTGCTCACATGTCTTGCTTTGTCAACTTGCTCAGTGACTTACATGTGTTGTGTTGTTTTGAAATATATGTGTTCAACTTGATGTTATAACAAAAAGCTCACAAACCAACATGTAAAGTTGGATAAATTTTATTGAGAAGTCTTTTATAAAAATTAATCATTTTGGGCACAAAAATTGAGAGTAGGGAGTCCACGTAGACAGAAGAAGCAGGCTGATAGAATACTCTGCGACTACCTCTTCTGTTTACATTAGTTTTGTTATTTCTCTGTATTTGTCTGAGTAACAAAAATAAGTATGGTTGAGGCAGAGGCCAAGTCAAAGACATAAAGAAGGTGTTGCCAGTTAGGAGGCTTTGCAATCAATCATTAGTGAATAAGGTAGTTCAGTTGAGAGCAAATAATGTGGTTGTAAATAATATATTGTCAGAGATGGATCATAAAATAGAATTGGTCCTCCCTTCTCTGGCAGGGTGTCAGAGGATGTGATAGGATTTGTGGAAGATCTCAAGTCATCGTCTAACTTTCAGGGTAAATTGGATAAGCAGTTATTGCAGACTGCGAGGTTATGGAGGGGTGGGGGGGTGGGGAGTGAGGCTGTTCATAAGGTGCACAGAATCAGTGTGTGATGCAGGGACTTTTGATCAACTGAGAAAAGGGTTGGAACAATGGTACAGGAAGCAGAATAGTGTGCAGTTGTTTTTTTTCCTAAAAAAAAAATAAAATAATAATAAAAAAAAGCTGTTGGGTACTGTGTCCAGAAGGGATAATGAGGCAGTGGATGATTTCATGGACAGGCTTAGGAAGTTAAGTGTCCGCCCCTATGAGGTATTTTACAGTGATGAAGTGTACAAAGTGGTGCTGCAGGATGCTGAGCAGTGAACACTCAATGCTTTTCTGAGGGATTTGGTACCAAGAGATGTCTTGGAGGGCATATATGGGGGCACCTAAAGAGCTTCATGCTGGGATTAGCTTAGTGCTGGAATAAAAGGAAACTGATAGATCGAAAGGGGGTGAGGAATCAAGGACATCCATTTGCATTGAATGTAAACTGTTTTAGTTGGGGACAAACAGGTCATATGCAGAGACAGTGCTAACAATAATCAAGGAGAGATGAATCTAATAGAGGTGGCCAACAATACCATGGGAATGGTAGTAGGGGAGGTGTATGTCATGAAAAAGAATATGGTGGTGGTAATACAGCTGGTCCAGATGGAAAAAAAGGGTCCGTTAAACTTAGGAGGGAACCCTATGGCCACTGGCAGGAGTTCAAAATGGTTCAAATGGCTCTAAGCACTATGGGACTTAACTTCTGAGGTCATCAGTCCCCCAGAACTTAGAACTACTTAAACCTAACTAACCTAAGGACATCACGCACATCCATGCCCGAAGCAGGATTCGAACCTGCGACTGTAGCAGTTCCAGACTGTAGTGCCTAAAACCGCTCGGCCACTGGCAGGAGTTCCCAGTAAAAATAAATGCAGTGAAAACAAATGCAGAGGCGAAATGTACCACATGGGAGTGATACAAACAAACACCATCTGAACAGGCCTTGAAGTCCCAACAGTACTGACCAGTCACCACATCATCCTCAACCCTTAGGCATCACTGGATGCAGATACGTAGGGGCATATGGTCAGCACACTTCTTGCCCGGTCGTTGTCAGTTTTTGTGACCCATGTCACAGCTCCTCAATTGGTCTCACAAGGGCTAAGTGCACCCTGCTTGCCAACAGCACTTGGCAGACCCAGAGGGTGACCCATTCCAAGAGGGCTGCTGGTAAGAAGGTGCTGGAACCCCCCACATTATAATTTATGTGGGGTAGCAGATAGTGATATACGACCATTGGAGTCAAAGTGATGAGTTTTAAGCAATTTGTAGAAGTCGTGTCTCATGTAAGTGAGGGCTACAGCATGATCCTGGGGTTGGAGTTTCTGCATCAATATCATGCCATAATTAACCTTCAACAATGTGTAGTAGAACTTAGCGGAAAGATATTCCAACTAGGAGAAACTGTTGTCAGTGTTGATCTGCCACAGGGAATGTCTAAAGTACAAAAGAATCCAGTTAAACTGTGAGCAATGACATTAACGCTCGATTTGTATGATTGTGTGTCAGGAGGCATCAGGAAGTCACTATAGTTGAATGTGGAGTGTGGGTTATCAGTTGATATGTTATGTGTGATAGAACCACTAGAGGGTAATGAAATATTGGATTCAGCATGTTATTCGGTGAGACGTATTATTGTGCATGTACAAGAGAGTGACAGAGGCAAAGTAGTACCAGTCAATGTGGATAATTTTGGGGGCGAAGACGTTAAGTTGTTAAAGAGAATATTACTGGGTACATTAGAGATTCCAGATGTGGGACCGAGGAAGGTGGCGCAATGGTTAGCATATTGGACTTGCATTTGGGGGAACAACAGTTCAAATCCACATCTGGCCATCCTGATTTAGGTTTTCCATGGTTTCCCTAAAGCACTTCAGGAAAATGCTGGGATGGTTCCGTTGAAAGAGCATGGCTGACTTCCTTCCCTAACTTGACAGGACCAATGACCTCACTGTTTGGTCCCTTCCCCCAAATCAACCATCCAAGCAGATGTGGATGATTGCCAAACAGGGGGCATTGAGGCACAGGCTGCTGCTAGGATTGCATTTCAAGAGAAATTGAAGCATTTAAGGGTAAAGGATATGACACAGATGGATGACCTGTTGCTAGAATTTCAAGATTTGTTTTTCTCACAAGGGTCATTGCCTGCTACAGCAGTAACACAACACAGGATTCTGACAGGAACTGAAGTACAACTGTATTGGAAGCCCTACAGAACCCCATGATCACTGCAAGCAGTTTTTGATGAATTATGGAAGAGACCCTGTGGGGCAGGAGTTGTGATGGTGCTACGGATATCTCAAATAAATCTCAGTTTTGTTGCGATTACTGTTGTTTGAATAGTATGACTATGACAGATGCTTACCCATTTTCAAACATTACAGATATGATAAATAACCTAATGCCAAGCCAGTACTTCTTGACAATGGACTTACGGGCTGGTTATCATCAGTTGGAAGTTGCTGCTGGAGACAGACTGAAAATGGCATTTTCAGCATCAAAATATGTGGATGCCTTATGGGATGAAGAATGCACAGTTGCTGGACAGACTCTTGAAGGGATTGAAATTGTCTTTTCAAGGGATATGCAAGAGCACAGACAATGTCTGAGGGAAGTGTTTCAAAAGATTACGAACAGCCCACCTGACACTCAGCACAGAAAGATGTAACTTTGTGCTGGGCGAGGTTAACTATATGGGCCATATCATTAGTAGGGACAGCGTTAGGACTGATCTCAGTTTAACAAAGCTGGTACAAGAGTTTCTAATACCACCCCGGGAATTAAAATCTTTTATCGGTCTCTCAAATTATTATAGAAAATTCATGAAGGGTTTTGCTGATATTCCCAGACTGCTTACACAGTTTCTAAAGAAGGGGAAGCATTTGTCGAGTTGAAGAGAGTGTTTGGGAGGGGGGGGGGGGGGGGGAGGGTTGCCCCAGGGATCAGAGGGATCAGTGTTGGGGCCACTCCTGTTCCTTATTTATATAAATGATATGCCCTCTATTATTACGGATAACTCTAAAACATTTGATTGCTCATGACACTACGTTGGTAGTAAAGGATGTTCTGTGCAACAATGGCTCGGTTTCAAATAGTGCAGTTCTAGACCAAGTTCATGGCTTGTAGAAAATAAAATAACGCTAAATCACAGTAAGACTCAGTTTTTACAGTTTCTAACACACATTTCAATAAAACTTGATGTTTTATTTTCACTATTTAAGAAAGGCAATAGGCATAATCCACAAAATTACAGGCTCATGTCAATAATGTTGCTATGGAACATATATTGTGTTTGAACATTATGAACTACCTCAAAGAGAATGGTCCATTGACACATAGTCAACACAGATTTAGAGAACACTGTTCTTGTGAAACAACTAGCTGTTTACTCACATGAAGTGTTTAGGGCTATCGACAAGAGATTTCAAATTGGCTTGATACTTCTAGATTTCCAGAAGGCTGTTGACACCATACCCCACAAGCAGCTTGAAATCAAATTGGGTGCTTATGTAATATCATCTCAGTTATGCACCTAGATTCATGATTTCCTGTCAGAGAGGTCACAGTTCATAGTAATTGATAGAAAGTCATCAAGTAAAAGAGAAGTGATTTCTGGAGTTCCCCAAGGCAGTGTTATAGGCTGTCTGCTGTTCCTTTTCTATATGATTTAGGAGAAAATCTTAGCAGCTGTCTTAAGCTGTTTGCAGATGATACTGTCATTTATTGTCTACTAATGTCAACTGAAGATCAAAACCAATTGCAAAATGATTCACGTAAGATATCTGTATGGTGTGAAAACTGGCAACTGACCCTAAATAATGAATAGTGTGAGGTCATCCACATGAGTGCTAAAAATAATTACACAATAAATATGTCAAATCTAAAGGCCACAAATTCAACTAAATACTTAAATTGGAAAGAACACAAAGAAAATGTTGTAGGGAAAGATGAACCAAAGATCATGTTTTATTGGCAGAACACTTACAAGATGCTGCAGATCTAGTAAAGAGATTGCCTACATACACTTGTACATCCTCTTTTGGAGTACTGCTGCACAGCGTGGGATAATTACCATGGAGGATTAACAGAATACACTGAGAAAGTTCAAAGAAGGGGAGCGCGTTTTGTATTATTGAGAAATAATAGAGTGAGTGTAATAGGCATGATACAGGATTTGGGGTGGAAATCATTAAAACAAAAGCGTTTTTCATTTCAGCGGGATCTCACGAAATTTCAGTCAGCAACTGTCTCCTCCAAATGTGAAAATGTTTTGTTGATGCTGACCTGCACAGGGAGAAATGATCATCATAATAAAATACGGAAAATCAGAGCACACACGGAAAGACACAAGTGTTTGTTATTTCTGTGCACTGTTCGTGAGTGGGATAATAAAGAATTATTGTGAAGGTGGTTCAATGAACCCTCTGGCAGGTACTTACGTGTGATTTGCAGAGTAGCCATGTAGATGTAGATGTAGACGTACTTCCAGAGTTACCCATATGGAAGGAATTCAAAGTAGTGACAAACCATGCCAGCTTGAAGTAGTCACTTGGTCTGGAGAACCCATCCAGTGGATTGACAAGGTGGGCATTAAAACTCAGTCAATTTGAGTACAAAGTAATCCACAAACCAGAAAAGAAACAGATGTGTTAAGCACAAAAACAGCTGTTATACAGGCACAAGGTCACAACCTTGGGGAATGGTTGGTTGGAGAAGGGACCAAACTACGCAGTCGTCAGTCCCTCTGACGTTAGATTAACTAAAACCGATAAAATCCCACATTAAAAAGAGGGAACTACAATATCCACAAAATGATAAACTATTGACAGGAAGGAAAGGAAAAGGACAAAAGAAGAGGTGAGGGAAAGAAAGTGACTAATGACAGGGGCGTGAAGGAAGAATCACAGAAGACAAGAGAGATGCTCAAGACGTAACAGACCCCATAAGGAAAGGAGTGGGAAGGCAGAGGGTCGGGTTGAACCACCAAGCCCAGTTGAAGCCAATTCAGTCGTGGCGAAGGGGGCCTGCCATCCCTTCCACTCACTGATAAGGTGGAAGGTCCCTCCCTTAAATAAAGCGATAGAAACCTCCATCACGATTAAAACATAAACGAGATCTGCCATTTAGGCATTGTCAGCCAACACCAGGGGTAGCGAGTCTGGAAAGCTAAAAGTCCGTCACAGGGTGGCTAAGTTGGGGCAGTCCAGTAAGATGTGAGCCACAGTCAACATCAATCCACAACGACAGAGAGGGGGGTCCTCATGACGGAGGAGATAACCGTGAGCCAGCCAAGTATGGCCGATGCGGAGTCGGTATTGAACAACAGAGGCCTTACGAGAGGCACAGGAGGAGGACCGCCACGGAGTTGTAGAATCCTTAATCGCCTTGAGCTTGTTCGGCGAAGAAAGAGTGTGCCATTCTGCATCCCAAAGGCCCAAAACCTGACGATGTAATGCTGAGTGGAGGTCTATTTCTGGAATGCCAGTAGCCAGAGATGGCCTGGTAGTAGCTAACTTAGCCAGTCGATCAGCAAGTTCATTGCTAGGAATCCCAACATAGCCTGGGGTCCAAATGAAAACCAACGAGCATCCACGATGAGCAAGGAGAAAAAGGGAGTCCTGAATAGCAATGACCAACGGGTGGCGAGGGAAGCACTGGCTGATAGTGTGCAAACTGCTAGCCGGCCGAAGTGGCCGTGCGGTTAAAGGCGCTGCAGTCTGGAACCGCAAGACCGCTACGGTCGCAGGTTCGAATCCTGCCTCGGGCATGGATGTTTGTGATGTCCTTAGGTTAGTTAGGTTTAACTAGTTCTAAGTTCTAGGGGACTAATGACCTCAGCAGTTGAGTCCCATAGTGCTCAGAGCCATTTTTTTTTTGCAAACTGCTCAATGAGTCACTACAGATAGTGAAGGATGGTCCTGAGCAGGAGCAGATATTGTCCAGTGCACACAAGATGTTTACCAATTCTGCAGTGAAAACACTACAGCCATCTGGCAAGGAACGAAGTTCTGTGCGTTGTGCATAGGTGTAAGCAAAACCAGTGTGTCCAGAAACCATGGAGCCATCTGTATAAATCATTTCTGAACCCTGGAATGTACTGAGGAGACAGTAGAATTGGTGTCAAAGAGCCATTGGAGGGACAGAATCGTTTGAATCGATTGAGAGATCAAGACAGAGCTGGGCCGAGAGACGCACCAAGGAGGGGTATGTGCGTGTGCACAGAAGAGAGGTGGTAAAGGGAATTGCTGGAGTACAGAAAAGAGCGACTGAATGCGGACAGCCATGAATAAGCCCATATAGTGGCCGCTGCTGCGGCAGGGTGATCTCCATTTCTGGATAAAGGAGACCATAATTAGGGTGCTTTGGGGTGCAGTGAATGCAGAGCACATAAGATATCAGCTGTTAATGGCGCAAAACTCGCAGAAGGCTAAGTACGGGGCTAGTCTGGAAGGTACCAGTCGCAAGTCGGACCCCACAGTGGTGGATGGGGTCTAGGATGCTGGCAAATTCACACTCGCTGAATGGAGCTTTATATGGCTCCGAGCAGCAAGAAACAAAAGACAAAGGCAGTCATTCCGAGTGCTCTTTCAGGAGGAGGAACGTGGGTGGATACTGAGCCGATGCCAAAGCTTGAGCAAAGTGTTGAGCGAAATTTTCTGTTACAAAGTCCGGATTGGTAAGTACAACACTATGCACAGAAATTCCTGCAACCCTGGGGGGAGGACGGTGGCCAAAAATTCGCCTGAGTTTTATCCAGACTTGTGAAGAGGGGGGGTGTGTGGTCCTATGGCAGCTGCATATTCCCAGCAAATCCGTTTCTGAAATTTGATTAGGTAGTGGGCCCGGGCGCGGAGTCGTTTAAAGACCACAAGAACAGCAGTAGAAGGGTGCCGCATGAAGTGTTGAAGAGCACGGTGGTGGTCTTTTATGGATGCAGCAATTTCCGGAGCCCACCAAGGGACCATATTCTGGCGTGGGGAACCTGAGGAAGAAGGGATTGCTAAAACAGCTGCTGAAAAGATGGCAGCAGTCAAAGTCTGAGTAGATTCATCAACACTCCCATGTGGCAATACAGGGGGGATGGGAGCAGAGGAGGAGGCACCCCAATCAGCCTTAGATATGGCCCACCTGGGTGGGGATGGAGTGAGAGACACTGAAGGAAGGTCAAAACAATCAGATAATGGTCATTGTCACATAAGTCATCATGGACTCACCACTGAATGGAGGGAAGAAGGCCAGGACTGCAGATGGTGAGGTTAGTGGTAGAGAACGTGCCGTGTGCCACACTGAAATGTGTGGGAGTGGCTGTTTTTAGAAAACAGAGGTCAAGACCTGCCAGAACAGCTTCAACTGTCCTGCCCAGGCCAGTAATCAACTCCAAAGAGCGTTGTGAGCATTAAAGTCCCCTAATAACAGGAAGGGAGTTGTTGAAGGAGGGTGGTGAGGGCATGGGATGTGGGCGGCCTGTCAGGTGGGAGGTAGAGATCACAGATTGTGAGTAGAGTGGCCAGATGGACCCTGACAGCAATGGCTTCCAGAGTGGTATGGAGGGGAACCCTTTTACTAACAATGTCCTTGCAGGTCAAGGTGCAAACACCACCAGAAGCCCGCAAAGGGCCAATTCAGTTCTGACAAAGCGTGGAAAGCACAAAGGGCGGTTGAGTAAGAATTGACAAAATGGTCTCCTGGAGCGCAATACAAGCGGCAGAGTAGAAGGAAAGATGGGGCTGTAACTCCAGGAGGTGACACAAATAGCCATTACAACTCCACTGGAGGATTCTCAAGCTGGAGTCCAAAGGGGAAGCGAAGGGACCGGAGTTGGCCAAGCTGCCGAGTTGTCATCCATCACCGATAAGGATGGGGTAATATCCATATAGGTGGGGTCAGACTCTGATGGTTCACTGACTGGAGGAGGGGAAGGCTGCACCTCAGGGGGTACCGGAGGTGCCTCGCCCTTGTTGTTATGTTTCTGCTTCTTCTCATGGGAAGGAACAGAAGGGCAGATTTCAGCAAGGGCGGGCATGGAATTACACCGGGCAATCTTGGTACCAGCCGGCCACGGATCGTGCTGCCAATGTGGAGCCGTAGATCGCCTTTCAGGGGGGGTGCCGGGAAGAGGAATCCCTGGAGGGAGCTCCAGTACCAGCGGCCGCCGAAGGAGGGGAGCACTTCTCCAGCGAGGGAGGGGGAGCCACAGAGTGCTGCAACAGGAAGACGTGTCAAAACCGTAAGCATTTAAAGCATCTCATTGGTGGTGGAATATAAGGTTTTACATCACACCGATACACCATTACCTTGACCTTCGCTCAGAGGATGGAGCTCCTCGTCAGTTTGGAGAAGACGATCTTGATGGAAAATAATGCCCTGTACTGAGTTCAAAGATTGGTGGGGTGTGACAGAGACTGGGACGTCACAGAGACGGTCACAAGCACGCAGGGTGTCAGATTGGGCAGCAGAATATGTCTTTATGAGCAAAGCAGCGGACCACGTTTTACTCATTGATTCCACTTCGCCATACGTATCTTCAATCGTCTCCACAAAAAACAAAGGCTTGGTCGTGGCAAAACTTCCGTCATCCGTCCTGGTACAAACCAGGTACCGAGAGAAAGGTTTCAACCCAAGCTGGCAAGCTTGACCCTCCTCCCAGGGGGCGGCCAGGGAGGAGAAGGCCGAAGGATCAGAAGGAGTGTCACGTCTGCTACCACTCTTAGAGACGGCCACAGAATGGCCAGGATGGTGAAGCTTTTGTTGCTTCATGCGCGAGGCGTCCGCCCTAGTACCACCCACTCCAATCAGGGGCTCACCCCGTGGGCGCCACCCAGCCACAGCAAGGGCCGTCTGGCATGGCGGCCATTGCCGGGAGTTCTGGTGCCCCAAAGTGATGAGCATCGACTCCTGGGCATACACGAGGCATTAACAGCTCAGGTACTAGCAGTGTGATCCCTGTGGTTTCCGGTGGCTCAGCCAAGTGGGTACGTAACAGCCCCACCACACGGACTGGCTACTGTGCTGGTGACCTAGCAGGAGGGGGGCCAGGGTGCAAAGGGAAACAGGGGGGGTGGGGGGGGGCGGTGGGGGGTAGAGGAACCTGCACGATGGAAGCTAGGTAGGGAGTTCATCCCCAAATGGCTCATACTGAAGGGAAAATTTTGGGAATGGAGGTCAAACCCCAAGGGGACCAAAAACGCTGAAAAAGAGATGGGAACAACACTCTAAACAATAGCACAGACAAAAAAAAAAAGCCAGGACGATAGCCAGGCCAACATAAAGAAGTCCACTAAGAGGGAAAAGAGGGGACAGGGATAAAGGAGTAAGGATAGGGAGGGAGAGGAACAGCGATGGTAATGCAGCCTGGAAAGGAAAGGAGACTGCAATAGCTCGGGGCCCCGTGCGCGCCACACACGTACCCACAAAAGGACTGTGGCCCCCCTGGGGGGCCTTGCGGAATGGCAAGTGGCACTAAGTGCAAACGAAGAGTGTAAGCAACAGTGGTTTAGCATGAACTTTTGGCTTATTATGTAGAGAGAAAACTGGGACCACAAGTGGTGGTGGTGACCAAACTAGAAATGGAGTATGATATGTATGGTCACATTTTATCGGGCCATGGAGATGCAGGGCGATGAACTGAGAAAATATTGGTGGAAGGGAAGGAAAGATGAGTTTGACTATTTCAGGAATTGCATGGACTGTGCACAGTGAGCAGATTTGAATCTCATGCAGGTAGTGTTACAGAGGCTGCCAGAAGCAATGAAACTATTCCGTTTAATTCAACGAAACACCAGCAGTTTACTGTTTTAAGCTGACCATCCAGACCATTTTTCTTGCAACATTGAGATGATGTTGATATTGGACCAACAGGCAGTCACGGTGCACATGCGTTGGTAAATACATGGCTATTGAAGTTCAGGATGCCGGAGATGATAATTACGAACCAGGGGCGAACTTCTTGTCAGACCTGATGTAAGAAATGTGTCAGTTACTAAAAGTGAAAAATCTGAGAAACAGTCCACTTCACACACAAGCTAATGGGAGAACTGAAAGAGTTCACTGAACAGTTGGAAAGATGCTTAGTTATTACGTGAACACTCACCATTTGGACTGAGATATGCATCTATTCTACTTGATGAGCGCATACAACTCCGAAGTACACACTAGTACAGGGTTGTCAGCATTTGAAGTGATGTATGGGAAGAAGGTGGCATGAAAGGAGAGGCAGTATGCGAGTTTGCTGCAACGGGAAGGGAAGTATGGAGATAAGTCCACTGAGCAAATAGTAAGGCATTGGAGAAAGAGGAAAAGGCAGTGAAATGGGTGGGAACATTACTTCAATATAAAGTTGTCGAGCCTATATACCCTGAAGGGAAAGATGATGAAATTTGTAACCCGGTACAAGTGCCCATACCAAGAAACTGAATCTACATCACCAGTAAATGTGAAGCTGCAGCTGCCAACAAGGGCAACAACTGTGCATGATGGGTGCCTATGACCATTCAAATGTGCGTGGTAGGCAATTTCACGAGAGGCATTAATGAAGGCGAGGAGAGAAATAAAAAAGCAGCAGTACAAGAGTGAGTGACAGGAGAGAGAGGTCCAGAAACATCAGGCTCATTTGCCTTAAGGCCAAGAAATTAACTGATATGGGGTGTGACTTCTGCAATTACTGAACATTTTTCTTTAGTATAGCTAGGGTATTACTGTTGTTTCGGATAACATTATATGTTTGTGTACGGTCGGTTTTATCATAAGTATAATGAGACTTGCTGTTCAGAGACATCAGGCTTCTGGGTGAGCAGAGATGATACTAGGCCCTGTCCGCAGTTTGCCATACAGGAGATAGTGAAGGACAAGGATGCTAGTTTTGGAAGTGCTGTACCTCTTGGCTTGAGGTTGAGTGAGCACACTGCAGTATCATCACCTGGGCAGAGTTACATTTTCCAGGTAACCAGACACAGTGTTATACAGCCACAGCAGTCATTAGGTTTTGTGTTTAATGTGCGGGAGTTGCAGAATGAAATTTGGAGGTTGAAAGAAGTGTTTAGTGGTCAGCAGTGGGAGGCTGTGAGACGTCTCGAAGGAGCAAGGGAATTTGAGACATATGGATGATAAAAGGAGCAGGTGCAGGTGGAGTGGTTCTGCACAAATCCAGCAGAGTAAAAGTGGGACAGATAGATGCTGGGAATAGAATATTAAAGACCATCTTCAGGATGGCAGATGCAAGTGACATAAGCAAGTTGAGTGAAACAGCAGAGACCGCAAGGAGATTAGCAGAGGCAAATAAAGTAACTGTGGAGTGGCACTCTATGCAGATCACAAACTCAAGAAAGTTGCGTACTTAACAACACACACATATTCTGCCATAAACTAAGGAAGTTGCGGACCATGCCAGGGCCTCAAATAGCACTCCTAACCCAGATTTGGAAGCAGTACAAGCTTGACTGTGGGTACTGGATGCAAGACTAACATTAATAGGACTACTGCAATCCCTGGGGGTAGTGTCAGGGACGCCAGGGTGGAGTTAATGAGTCTGCAGGAAACAATCCATCAAGTGGGCAGTTAAGTCCTGTTTTGCAGTCACCTGAATAGTATTTGAAAGGATTGAGGAAGGTGTATGGAGAATTGCCACTGAACTGATGGCTAGTGGTAGAGCTGGGCAGCCAGAATTTTCCATTTTACCACCATGGTGCGATTGCCCTTATTGATGAAGGTACTGGTAGCGTGCTACCACACGGTGTTCACAGGTTACACAGTGCACACTTATCCAATGAAGTCAGTGGAATGTGGGAAATTCATGCAAGTAAGAGAGGAAGGGGTGCTGCTTTTAGCGGAAGAAGGGGATCAACACATGGTAATGACTGAGGGGAACTCCAGCAATGCCAGAGCGGGGTAGTCACTATATGCCTGATGTGTGAAATTGTGACGAGCAGGAGTACAGGTATCATTCAACTCTTCAGGGGTAAAACAGAGGAATGTCCTTGCCTGAAAGGTGTGATTAAAATGGAACCATATTTTCGGAAACATGTTTGCATTGGAGTACTTGGTTTACGATGAGATAGTGACAGTTGTTATGAACAAGGGAAATTAATATGAATGAGACATGTGGAATTATGAGGCACTGGATTACTGATCAACAGCACTATGTTTTGGGACTCAGGTTTCATTTGCCAGCCACTATGATAGGGATTACTCTACTAAATGTGACACATTTAGCTGTACTGGCTACACAAACCCTTAGAGATGCAGTGCAAACAAAACCTTACCTTCCTTAACAACACCTGGGAACCTAGTCTAGACCATTCACTAAGCCGAATAATAGCAGCCCAGGAGGAGCAGATCACTGTGGAGCAATTGTTGCAGCATGTGCAACAGTATGGGAATGGTAGGTGTCTAGAAACTGTGACTGAGTGTTGAAATTCCAAGGGCTGTGGCAACTCTGAATTTGTTCTGTCCAGCTCTCAGGTATTTGAAACAAAGAACTGTCCAGAAGACCAACACAGGTTTCTGTAAACTGGATACCACAAGCGGGAGATGAAAGATAGATTTATGGAGTCAGGAATGAACACACTAATTTGCGTAGTAGTTAAGAATAGCTTGTTTAGCGTTAGGTACTTGTTTTAGAGATTAAGAGTAGAAGTACTTAAAATTGAGTTCTGGGCCAGGGTAAGACCAGAGGGACTAGGTCTCCACAGCAGAGGACAGTGTAGTGTTGTGACCCAATATCTGGTTGGAAATTTAATTGTCTTTAACAAAAATAAGGAAAAGTAGCATGGAACTGCCACAGAATGTTGCTTTAACAGCTACAGATCAGTAGCCGCTTGTGTGACAACATGTGAGTTACAACAGACATGCCAGTGGATTGCGCAATGAGGATAGCTGAGCTCAATGGTTAACAGTGTTTTACAGCTATAACTGTGTAGCAAGTGGGATGGTGTCACCACACTGGGACAAGTCTCGTTTTAGCAATGTGACTTTACTGAAACATATAGGTACCGGAGGCACAGAAACAAGTCTGGATTTAAGGTAGGAATCACTTGTCATGGCCAAAAGCCAGCAACACCATCACAATGCCATGCAGTGAGACGACTGGGCTCCGCCTTCTGCAGCCATGACTGGGCTGTGCCTGTTGTCTGCACTCACTGGACTTGATATGTCAACCCTGCTGATCTACCGGCTCTGACACTGAGTTCCTAGTGGGACTCAGTGCCACAACACCGGCTGACTACTGCCTCCGAGAACAGAGAGTTGTACCCCACACACAAGTGTCTTCGCGTTCCATTGCGACAACCCAAGTGGGATGAGGAGCTGTCGGCCCTAAATGATACTGAGAGAAGTAGCACAGAGCTGATTCCACATGCTGCCATCATGGCCACATGTGGAGCCATCTCCTGAGTGTGGCACCATCACAGCACCAGAAAACATGACATTGACGTTAGCACCCATAGCCTACAGAGGCTGCTGGCCTCTGCACCATGAGGTGCCAGTTCAGCATGGGTTGACCAGGTTTCAAAGAGTAAAACCTGGGAAACTTGTGTTTATATTTTATACCTAACTACATTACTACAATTTCACTTACCTTTCTTGACAATTATTCTGATACTTTTGAGACCAATAACAGGCCTATGACGATGCAGCAGCTGAAAATGCCACAGCAAGAATGTAACTTCATTTTGTGAACTGAAAAGGAACATGTAGGAACATACAAACAAATAAAACTATTTTCTCAATACATAAAAAGACTATTTTATACCTTTTATACTCTAATAGCCTGGATTATTTTCTAAAATGTTTAGTTACTTACTAGGTACTTGGCTAAAATTTGTTAATCCTAAAATCTTTGTAATATTACTGATCAGATATAAATTATAGATTTCACACTAAAATTTAATATTTTGTTTGGTTGCATACTGTTAGGGCAAGTGTGCACACATGCTAAATAATATTTTACGAGCACTGCCAACACATATCGCACTGCTCATATTCTTCACACAGTTAACTTGCATATGGTGGCAGTCCTATTAGAAGAAATAGTCTAAGTGATGTTCCTTTAGAAACTATGGTTTTGATTTCACTTGTCTCTAGGGCCATAAAGTGGAAAGTTGGCAGACTGTAGGCTGGGATAAAGCTCTAACTCTTTCTTAAGGCACAAGACAAGTTAGACCAAATGCAGCAGACTTTTGGGAGGTATTGTGGAAACACATATTTCTATAGTCTATTTCTATGATATTTGTTTCTCACAAATATTTAATTAAATGAGAAATATTATTGCACATATTTTGTTTCTAGATTAAAAATCAGGACAATTATATGTTCAATGATTTTCTCGGGACAGCTGGATATTTATGTGAAAACTGGGACTGTCCTGGCAAAACTGGGACATCTGGTCACACCAGCTCACCAGCACCAGGTGGAAGCTGCTGCCCATCCATCAGCCCTACCTAGGGTCAGCGAGGGAGCTTGCCTATCTCACTATTACATGTACCAAAATCAATAAGGTTCTTTGTAACTTAACAGTGTTTGCCCTGGACCTGTCACCATCTCAGTCATCCCCCAGTGAGCCCAGCACATTAAAAGAGTGTTGTACTCCTCACTGTCATCTATGTTGTCTGTCTCGCAACCCTATACAGAGTGGTATGCATTGGAAGTCTGCACAAAGGAGAAATAAAGTTTCAAGCTGGCCAATAATCTGATCCAGAGCAATGTTTCTGAATTTTCACTAATGAGGTTTGTAAATGGTGATAATGGTAAATTACAGTGGCCACTGCTTGGCAGTCTGTTGTCCTAAGATTGGTGTCATATTTTTTAAAGTGAACTGTGCCCCTAATTAAAATGGCTACGCTTCCTTTTCCGTCCTCTCAGTCACATCTTAACAGTGCATAACCTTTGAATTATATTCAATGGGATGGCTTAAATCAAGTTCCACAAATACAAGATATGGATATGCGGTTGCTGCTAAGTTCCCTATAAAAACTTTCTCTGTCCGAGATAGCCAATTGTACATTCCAGTGGAGGACTTTAAAAGCCCCTGTCAGATTTGCAGAAGTGTTCAACAGCATTATGTTTACGAGCCTGTGATGCTACCATATCTGTTTCGTTTTTTAATGAAATAAAGATCTGCAGCATTAAAAGCACAAAAGCTGTTAATAACAGCTTCTCAGTCTGGCTGAAATTTGGCCAGAGGAATGGGAAGATTTGGATAGTTTCGTATATGGGACTCAGTGGACCCTGGAATTCATCTAACATGTCAGAACAGCCATGCTGGTATGGAATACGAGTGATGTTTATATTTGTAAGACATGGAAGCTGGAATTGACATAACTGCTTGCTTACACCCCTGCAGTAGCCTTTTTTCCATCATATTCACACCACCTGGTTTCTCACATACCGAAGGCCATTCACTAGGGAGAGCATTCGAGTTGTAGGAACATTGGCAGTAACCTGCACAAATGATGGACACTGGGATGGAACATCAAATGGGTAAGAAGTGCTGTAAAATTCACTGTACATGGCTTCCATGTGCTGCTAATAAATAGGGAAACGGGTTGGTGGGAGTAGGATTTCACTGCAATGCAAACACCTGACTGCTCTACTACACGAGCACTCTCAAGGTTCATAGGCTCCTGTACACTTGGCACAGTGGGCACCACTATGACATTGTATACTAAAATGGAAATATGTAAGGCCATTACGGCATTGCAAAACTGATTGAACATATAGTGCAACTGGACAGCGTATATTGCGCGCGCGTGCAGGCACAAACACATATTTATTGGGGAAGTGGTTGAAATTTCAATGTTACAATGTGTTTAGGTGTGAAAACGTATTTCATCTGTCTGTCTTCAAATCACTTTCTTTGGGAATCTTCTCACTTTGGTACCTAAAAATTCACACTATTTTGGCAAGAATGTCCCATTATCAACATCTCAAATAACACCCCACCTCTATATGAGAAAATTAGCAATGCAAGCCTTCACACTCTTCTGCACAAAGGTATCAAGCAACTGCAACTTATTTGCCGAGTGCCCAGTTTTAGTTTCAATTTTGTACCTGCTTCTGCCAACAGCTGAGATATTAAGAATTTCATGTTGTAAATTGATACTTTCAAAAAACAACATTCTTCCCAGGGATATAACTTTTCCACTTTGTAACTTTCTCCCTCTACAAATACAACATATGGATCCATGTCTTAACTGCTGTGTATTATCCCTGCTAGCATATTTCCTGTTGCTAAGGAACACATTACTTCCCCTAAGAGTTGCTTACGATCCAGCTGTTGGAGTATGCTGCCCACTGGGTGCTGTGTTATTACCACCACCACCACCACCACCACCACCACCACCACCACCGACATGCGAATTGCCCAATGTGGCGCCGAGTGAAAGACTTGAAACTTGGCGGCTGAACTTTGCCAGGTGAGGACTTCCAGTTATCTATGCCACACAATCATCATCATCATCATCATCATCATCAAGCTGTTGTGAAGACGGTGATCTGCATCTCAAGTTATGTTGCTGGTTGCTGTGTATTGGAGATCATACAATGGTATGCAATGAATGATGTTCTACTTCCTCTGACAATTCTGTGGACAGTGATCTTCAAAGCACATTTCAAGAGTATCACCTTACACTGGGCTGCAATTTGCACTGTTGATGAAGATCTTAGTCACAACTGGCTTGATAGTATGGCCATGATGCAATGCCACAGATGACCCCTAGTTTCCATTTCAACTATAGTCACAGAGAACAATCTCCCAGCAACTTAAACAATTGTTATTAGCAATTTGTTAGCTGCAAGTAAGAACAAGAAACAGATGAACCTAAATACACTATTGATACAACAGTAAAAGTGTACTGCCACATCTTAAGCTTGCTGGGATGTTAACTCTTGTGTGTCTCAGCAATGAATGAGATTCCCACGTGTATAGTCAGATGTCAACACTACATACAAGAACATTATAAGCAGTTGTTTCTCTAGTCAAGTGCTTTATCGGTCCCTACTTCTTTTGGAAGTTTTCAAATACAGTCACTGTACTAATATATCCAAATTCAGGACACATTTTGCAACCAGCATGCACTACTGAATTCAGCTATGCTGCTATTTCTCCTGTTTGCCGGAATGCAATCCGACAGTTTCTGAAGCATTTCTTTGCTTGCAGAAGCTTCCAAATTTCCTACAAAGATTTGTCAGACCTCTTGGTGACATTTCTCATCCTAATGACATGAAACCCCTGGATTTTAAAAATTTCCCTCCCTCAGTTATCCTCTACACTCTAGTTTCCTCCTGCAATGCTTGTTTAAACACACCTAAACACACACACCATTTTTGTGAAATAGAAACACTCTCCTTCAACTTAATAGAAATTCCACTTTCTCCGAACATATTAACACATCTCAACTTGAAGTTTTCTTGGCAAAATTCTGAAAATATATTATTTCCATTCTGCAGAAATTTCAAAAACATTAGAACCCAAGTGACAGAACATAAATCTAGAGCATGAAGCTCAATTGAGGATGCATGAATTAGAGCAACAGCTTCATTACTAAGTAACAACATTTGTTAGTTTATATATAAAAACAAAGATGAGGTGACTTACCGAACAAAAGTGTTGGCAGGTCGATAGACACACAAACAAACACAAACATACACACAAAATTCAAGCTTTCGCAACAAACTGTTGCCTCATCAGGAAAGAGGGAAGGAGAGGGGAAGACGAAAGGAAGTGGGTTTTAAGGGAGAGGGTAAGGAGTCATTCCAATCCCGGGAGCGGAAAGACTTACCTTAGGGGGAAAAAAGGACAGGTATACACTCGCACACACGCACATATCCATCCACACATACAGACACAAGCAGACATTGTTAGTTTAGATAGAACTAATGTACTCTATAAAAATGTTTCTTAATTATTCAAATTGGAATAAAACATTCAGCTTTTTCTAATAATTATCTTTGACAAAGTAACAACACCAAGAATATTCTTGAAATATCATCTTCCATACCATGGTACTTGGACCAATCTTCTACATTGACACGAATGACATTCCAAAATGCAGCAGCACTCATTCTGCAGATGATTCAACTATGTATTCCAGTAATCCTAATCTTCATAATACTGCTAATCTCCGAACAACCTGGCAATATTAGTGGAATAATAAAATTAGAAATTTGACATTCAGTGAATGAAAAGTGTCACTTGAGGCTTTTCCAGACTAGTATCTTCAGATATGAAGAGCTAGGTTTTTTGATGTTGTCTACTTACCTTCCAGTAGGTCTTCATTGTCTTTTCTTATATCTTTGTGTCCAGCAAATAATTTCGTTGCTATCAGTTGCTTGAAATTCCCACCTCTTTAACACACTGACTGCCACAAGGCCTCAGTGAAGCCTCATGCCGTATCCCCACTGGTGGCCACATCAGAGCCTCATTCATGCCTGACACACTGTGCCCACCAGGGAAAAAGCAATCACTAAGTGTGCAGCAGCTAATATCTTAACAGCTGTTTCATTCTTTTTTCAGTTGGTTGATTTGGGGGAGGGGATCAAACAAATCTTCACACTGCCAATTTCTGCCTGCTTCTGATCAGCACTCTTAATTCACTGCAAATTCTTTGAATGGGCAGCAGTGAGTTGAATACATATGACGAGCAACAAAAAGACAACTATCACATCATCAGGCTGTGATGTAAGACAATTTGAAATAACCTAATATTTTTTCCAGGTCATTGTTTTAAAATAACTACAAAGTTAAAAAGAAACGTAAACCCAGTATACAGTAAAAGCCTCATAATCCAGTATCACTTCATATCTATTTAATAGTTCAGATGCATTTGACAGAACACATTCATGCTTGGCAGTAGTCAACAATTTTGAGTCTTGTAGTGCCAACAGTTGTTTCAGTCACCTGTCAGACAGCTTCTATAATGCATCAGTTGTCTAATGATTAAAAAATTGTGTTTTCCAGTGGAAGAACGATTAGTGCTGTTCCATATTACAATTACAATTGTGCTGTGTATTGTGGGAGAGTCTTCTCAACCAAGCACTTCTCAAAAGAAAGGGAAAGTCAAATGTGCACACATTACACTCACAATATGACAAAAGCCTGACATCAGTAACTCGGTGAGAATAGATATAAGATTATGAAACAATATGAAGTTGGTTCATCAACAATCTATGACATTAAAAATAAATAAAGGCTAACTTCAAAAGTCTGCCTCACAGACAATCACATTAAAAGACACTGAATCATGAGAAACTTTGAAAAAGCCCAAACTAGAACAGTTGCATAAAATTTTGTTCAAGCAGTTCTGTGCCAAAAGTTCTGAAGGAAAATCTTCAACTGGGCCTATGATAATGGAAAAATGTAAACAGCTCCATGATTATTTGGGCTTACCAGAAACTAAATGTGTTTTTTTCTTGCAGTTGGCTCTGCAGATTCAAAACTCTTCGTGGAATTCGGAAGCTTGGTGTACATGGGGAGTTTAATCATCACATAAAAATGCGGCTGAAAAATACAAAAACTTTTTGCAATTTAGTTAAAATACCATACCTAGTCAGATCTACAATGCCAATGAAATGGGTCATGGGTCTACTTTATTGTTTGCATAGTTCTACTTTGGCAAAGAAAAGGGGGGGTGGGGGGAGGGAGGTGTGTTGGTTGACAGTTATTGTTCCAGTGCTTCAGGTTATCACATGTTAACTCCTTATATTATTGGCAAGTACAAACACCCAAGAACGTTTAAAGGCATTTTAAATTTTCCTGCAATTTATGGAGCTATTTCGAATGCAGGTATGGCATCAGAATAGTTTAAGGGCTGGTTTTTCTGTTAACTTTGCATCTGTAGGAGACACTATAGAAGAACATAGGATACATAATCAAAGGCCTGTGCCCTTTGTTTACTTTGCATTTCACACTCTTTATTGTGCTCGACTTAGTGCTACTTGTGTGAAGCAGGGCTGGGTAACTAGTGTGTGTGTGTGTGTGTGTGTGTGTGTGTGTGTGTGTGTGTGTGTGTGTTTTTATTTTTGTCATTTGTGTTCTTCAAGAACACACTCAGCATGGTGCGAGATAGAAACAACAAACGCCACGGGGTGGTGTGCAGTTTTGGATCAGTACTCATTTTTCAGACTGCCAACCAACCATAGCCCAGCAGACAGTGCAATTGCACTAGCAGTGTTGTGGCAATTGTGCTTAGTTTACTTCAATTGTGATTCTCACTTTTTGTATACATGATCAGATTGCCAATCTCAGTGCCACATGCTAACAAAATTGGACTAGTTTCATAATGAAGGAAAGCTGGTTCAATACCTTTGACCTTTATTGCATGAGCTAGCACCAATCACCCACAGTGGCCGTGTCTTCAAGGAGTGAACAAATAGTTTATGTACTCACAGCTCTGAATGAAGATTGGTATGAAAGCTAACAATGTTCTTAGTCTTTTTCATGTTCATACTGATGACTTCGTACCTGAATTATTTGGCGAATTGTTACCTTTATTCCTTCCTTTCTCTGAAGTGGGCAATGTCTCGCACACATGCATAGTATGGACAGACTATTTAAGTCTTCTTCCTTTCTCTCTATAGTTACTGGCATGAATTTACTGGGAATCAAGTGCTACTTGTTTTATGTAATTGTAGAACACTTTGTGAACAACAGCCTACCTAAATTTTGGTTTTTAACTTCTAATTAATCTCCATAATACCATCCAATAGAGCTTCCACATATACCAAACTATGGTTTTTTAAATCTGCCTTGAATCATCAGTATCTGCTTTCACATAACAGCGTAACTGTATCAGCACTATTTATGAGTCTTTAATAACATCAGGAATCTTTTGTGGCTACTAGCATTTTACGATAGTACCACTTTGATCCCAACACAGTAACATCAAAAAGAGAAATTCCACCACTGCTTCTGTTAACTGTCAATGCAATTCATTTCGTCAACAAATATTACCACAAAAAATTGTCATTCGCATGAAATCCCAGTATACCACAAATAGCATTCAAAAAATGAGCAAGTATTTGATGCAAAGTGTTTTTTTTTATAGTTAACTTACTTTGACTCTTCACAACAGCATTTCAAATATCAAATGACTGTTCACAAATTAAAACAAGATCATGATACATGGCTTGAACACAAATAATTACAAAATTGGCAAAAGAAACGTGCAGTATACTGAGTAACTGGAAGCCTGTTTCACAAACACACTTTATTTCATCCACCACATGTTTCTCTAACACTTTCCAGACAGTACGGAACTAAAACAAATAATTTAAGATGAAAAACGCTTGCAGTATTTTATAAACACAGCCACAGTGTCAAAAATGACATCAAATAAATGGCAAAGGGGAGTACAAAAGCTGATAATGTTCGTAGCAATCACAATGCATGTGTTCTCACTTAACCAAGGCTGGGAAAAGGACAAATTGTAATGAAGAAAAATATTAAAAGCAAGAAATTATATCAAATACAAGTAATTTCATCTGAGAGGGAAAGTAAACATAGCCTATTAAAGAACAATACGACAAGTTTTTAACTAAAACTGATTTCATGAATTTAACACTTTATTCTGAATTACTTAAAAAGTTCCAGTCTACAGACAGACAGTACCCTGCTAGAAAAGTAAAAAAAAAGTACTGAAAACACAAAGGCTAATGGTTCCAGTTGCCTAAGTTCTATACCACAGTGACATTGTTTATTCATTCTCCAAACTTACAGGATACTCTTAATTAAAAGTATGCAATGAATTTTAAAATACGAAAACTGGGAAAAATCACAGAAATAATAAATTATTTAAGTGTTTCCATCACATATTTACAACAACCACCAGTCATTGTACTGGCATGATGATGAACACTTGACATTCAAAATACTAGTTTACAAAAGGACAATTACAGCCACAAAGCAAAATCAGTAGTATCAATATTTTGCATGAATTTCGAAAATAGTGCATTACATTAACATCTGCTTCTTCATTAACCACTAATGCAATATAAGATGTTTGATAGTGTCAAACCAAGTTCAGAGAATGCTGCAAGAATAAATGTGAAACCTATTGTTGTTCTGCATTTAATTTTATCATTCACATTAGGCACAATTCGCATTTCCATACACAGAGTCTTACACATACACACAGTTTTAAAACCATGAGTTTATGGAAGCAACCACAATGATCTCAAGCAATGTACACAAATGCAAACATTTCCAGATATCACACGTTTTCACAGTATGCTGTGAAAACTGGCCTTATTACTGAACAATCAGACATTGTGTATCGATTTTTCTTCACAATTATAACTGAACTTCATTGCTTTTATTCAGTCTTCATTTAACTGTACAGGTCATCATCACCATCTTCTTGGAAAGTTCCTGGCTGGCTTCCACTATTCCCTCCTTGTGATGGATTACCTGGGTTAGAACTTGGGAATCTGAAAAACAAAATGGCTTTTCAAAACAGTTCACAGAGGTATCTCTATCTTTAAAATCATTTCATGTACCAAATCACTAAGTCAGCCCAACACTTCAAACATCTTTTGTAAAACCCTGTAAATGCCCGACCACTGCAATTTCACATAAAATTACACAACAATACAATTAAAGTGCTTCCTATTTAACATGCTTGTTACTCATACGACAGTAGCACATTTTCAAAAAGGTTTGACAGATACACAAAATCTAGTTATAACAGGTAACAACTTAATAGGTAACACCACATAAAGACAATATTGGCTATTGTTAATACCAAACAAAGGAAAACACCTGTTTAGAACTGAACACTAATACTGCCACAAACCCAATGTAATGCAAAAACTAACTCCAACACAGATTGACTGGCAGTAGCATACTTCACGTCCCATTGGTAATTTTAAGTTTCTCTGCCGTTTACCTACCATGCATATATTAATAATACCTGCAACTAAACACACAAACAAGCAAATAAGTTTGAATCTCTGGTGCGTGTTCAATTTGAATAACTATGGAGAAAGGAGCTTAAGGAGGGCAGCAGTAAGGACGAGCTGGAGTTTTGTGGAAAAAAATAATAGTATTTCAACTGCAATATAATCCCAGACAGCAACACTACACCTTTAACATTAAATTAAGCTATTACAGCTACCCCCCTTCCATAGCAAACATTCCCTTCCCTACACCCTAGACTACTACTGCTCCCATTTCCAAAAAATTCAAATTCAGAAGCATCCCTCGCCACCCAGCCACAAATGTGTCAATACTTTTGCTATCTTCTTGAATTAGCAGCCAGAACTTCAAGTCAAGTTGTCACACTATTTCAAACATTCCACCTGGCTGTCATCCTCAATACTTTGCTCTGCCAAGGCTATGAATTTCTCTAGTGAAGAACTTTAGATTCTCTCTACTGATATCTTCCCCACACGACCTATGCAGCCTTTCATTGCCCTCCTAACCACTGTTACATCCTCATAAATATGATATTCCCACTGGCCAGCCATTCTCTCTCTCTGATCTTGTTAAGCATTGTGACATCTCACTTCAACATAGACCTAAAGGACAGAACACAGCCACAGGAAACCTAAATGAGGATAGCCAGCATGACAGTCTAGTGCCTGAACTATTAGGTATCTTTACTCAATATGTATGTGAGGTCTGTGCAAGAAATCAGTCTCATATTCCAGATTTCATCCAATCCTTTTTTCCTTGCGTTCAACAAACAGTTTTTGTTCCTAAAAACACAAATACATTTATTTCATTTATGGTTGACAGTGTTTGAAGCTTTTGTGTGGTACATAACTCGTTGCCATCCTTTTGTACTGATACTTCTCAGTATCTTTTTTGTACCCTTTACAATGACGGCAATTTTTTAATATTAAAAATACATCATAAAACAGGTTGAGGACAAATTTAACAATATTTATACAAGGTGTACAACTTTGCTTCTGCCGTTTTTTCCCCCAACATTTGAGGCTTTAATGAAACAAATTGGTCACATATGTATCATTCAAAGTATTTTCCATCACTGGCCACTATTTTCTCCCATCTTTCGGGCAGTGTACGAATTCTGCGCCGGAAAAATTGTTGATCTTTTAAAGCGATCCACAAATCGATCGAATTTGTGATTTCTTCATGAGATTGGAAGTGTTGGTCAGCTATGCCATGCACCATTGATCTAAACAGGTGATAGAAGGAGCAATGTCTGGAGAATACGGCGGGTCGGGTAGGGCTTCCTATTTTAACGTTTCCAAATACGTTTTGACCTCTTTTGTAATGTAGGGTTGAGCATTGTCATGCTGGAAAATCACTTTATCATGCCTCTCACTGTATTGCAGCCGTTTTGTCTTTTAATGCTCTGCTCAAATGCATTAATTGCGTCTGATAATGAACACCTGTGATTGTTTCACTTGGTTTTAACACCTCCTAGTACATGACACCGAGCTGGTCCCACCAAATGCAGAGCATGATCTTGGAGCCGCGAATATTCGGTTTGGCCGTCGACGTGGAAGCATGAGTGGGATATCCCCATGATTTTTTGCGTTTACAGTTATCGTAAAAGAACCCATTTTTCATCCCCGGTCACAATGTGATGCAGAAATCCCTTCTGTTTTTGCCTCTGAAGCAACTGCTCAAAAACACACAAACACTGTTCAATGTGTCTTGGTTTCAGCTCACATGGGACTAAGTTCCTTCTTTCTGAATCATGCCCCTAGCCTTGTGATATTTTGAAATGGCTTGCTGTGTTGCTCCCATTAATCGTGCCAATTCTTCTTGAGTTTGATGCGAGTCTTCACTCAGCAATCTCTCCAATTCTGCATCTTCGAAAACATTTTTTCTTCCACCACTATGATGGTCTACGACGTTAAAATCACCGTTCTTTAAGCATTGAAACCACTCACGACACGTTCCTTCACTAATAGCGTCCTTATCATACGCACTTGTGAGCATTTGATGAGACGCAGCTGCTGTTTTCTTCATATTGAAACAAAACAGTAACACCTCCCGTAAATGACTAGAATTAGGGTCATAAACTGACATTTTCAACCAAGAACAACTTTATGATGTAGACACAAATCAACTAATGTTTTGATGAGGTTATGCTGACCGATGTCCAACTAACTGCCCAACGTCTGTGATCTGTTTCTTTTGACTGCTACTTACCGTTGATGCCACCTATCGGCTAATGGCGGAAGCCAAGTTGTACACCTTGTATGTGTAAAAATCTCTTCATTCTAGTGCCTGTTCCCATATGTTTGCTGATAAAATGTACACCCTTGAGAGGATTTACATTATCTGCTAATAAAATGCTTTTTCTTGTTTTGTTTTTCACGTTTCACATACAATGACAACACATGTATCTGTTCTGACACCAATGTAGTAACATACTGAAGCTGAATTGGCACTAACAACTGAAGAGTGTGTTATATGCTGCATTCCACAATCTCTGCTATTAAAATGTGTCAAAGTCTTGTTTTGTTTAAGGCATGGGAGAATAGTGATGAAAAGTTATGTTACTCAAACGAAAGGAAAGATTATAGTTTAATACAAGTAGCTTAAGTTATATACCATCTTTCGAATATGTAATGAAAGTCTTATTTAGACCTAAGTAAGACTTTTCTTACAATTGCAAAAGCTGTGTATAGCCTATATTACTTGTATAACTGTGAATGCAGAAACAAAAAAACATGGCACATTTAATGTCCCCTCAATGAGTTCATCAGAGACAGAACACACACAAGAATGTTGGTTCTGGGTTGAAAGGGACTTAACATTTGAATCATGATCCTTTTTGTCCATTTAATAATCAAAGACTTACATCTTTCCAGGAGAAGATAAATGACGGACAGCCAAATTTATCTTTGTGGCATCATCTGAGACAGAGAAAGAGGAACAAACAGAGATAAGGAAAAAACCTCTAAAGGTAATGAAATGTTACAAGGTAGAAGAGGTATGGTAGTCTGAAGCAATCTGAGTCCATCTCCTCTTGAGTCTAGACTGCGAAGGGTGGTCAAGTTTCTACACCGAACTAGCAGTCAGTATAGAAAACAGGCTTGATGCCCAGATCACGTAAGAAACAGATTGCCCGATCGCTTGGTCTAGCAGGGAACCCTTGTCAGGGAACGACCACCAGGTGGCAACAGCGTCACACCCTTACTTCTGGAATCAACCACTAGATGGCACTCCGTTCTGTGAAATATGTGGCAACATCGGCCGAACGCGTGCAGCTTTCCACTATTTGGCGTCTGTGAAGTACAGCTTTTTCTGACATACCGGTGGTAGAGGATCGAGTCGTCATACTGAGGACCTACGAGTATATCAACTGTGGAGGGAGTAGACAAACAAATCCTGAACTAAAAATGTTCAGATTTCCCATCAACGATAAAGAAAGGTTACGCGAGTGGATTTTAAATTCAGGCAAATCAATAAATTAGTTACGAGTAAGAATTAATTAAGAGCCATAAGCATTCAATCCTATTTAAATTTTGTCGATGTTATATTCGATATAACGTGGCAGCCCTTGCTGTACAAGAATCATATCATATAATTTTTAAATGAAATCTTTGCTGCGATTTGGACTTTTTAAAACTGTTTATTCACTTCACTATCGTAATTTTGGGTGTAGAGGCATTTTTGTGTGCAATGTGAAAACTGAAACCAATATAACATATGGATAACAAAATGCAAAGCATAGTGTGGTAACATTTGGTAAACAATTTAAGAAGCATTACCTTACAAGACCTTTCCCTTGGTACTTGAAAATGGCTCTAGAGATGAAATCGCAACAGTGAAATAAATGAATAATAGTCGTCATCTAACTGCTAGATCATCGGTCCCTCTAAATCCTGGTATATACTAGAGCGAACGAAGGGAACGAGTGTAAAACCTCGTTTACACTGCTGCAAAAGAGTATTCATAGATAATTCGCCAATGTTCACTGCCATTCGTTTATACTTGTGAACAAGTGTTTATACTGGAATGAAGGGAGGAGAATAGAAGAGAACGAGCAGAACATGCAAACTTAGACGCTGCATATTTTTATTTTTTTTTATCTGTGTGCTAATAATCCTCACACAGCTTTCACTTGAAAACAATGCTACTTATAATAACATGTCTGCACGAGTGCGGATATCCCCAGTAATAACTGTGTTGCAGATAAAAGCGTACGTCTGTTGCAAATATTTGCGGGTTATCTTTAAACTGTACAAAGTAAATTTTTAACATAACTGTGGTTTGCCGTCTGTGGCTCTTCAAAGTTGACACCGCCAAAATATGCTCGAAAAACACGCTTTCACTTGTATATTACCGCGTTTGCAACCCCCTTTCAACAACAGTTCAAAATTCATCGTTTTGTGCACTCTTATATCATTTACGATAAGTTACATGCAAAGTAAAAGAATTTAAATTTGAAATGACTGTCACTGAAATATTTCCAGCCTTAATTCGCATCATAACCGAGTGCGCATTTTGAAAACTTTCTAGTGTTAACCTGCACGTGGAGATCTTTTTTACCACCATAATCCGTATCAGAAGAGCTGTATAGCAAGGAGGAAATAGACGGCATGGAAGGCGAGTCTAAAACCCTTGCGACTGCAATACAGTCTGCATTTAAACAGTAACTCGCGAGAAATGTTTGTGTGTTACTTTTCATTTATTTCATTTCGCATATGACTGTGAGAAATAAACTTGGTTTGTAGAATCACAGGAGCTAATCTACATTCTCAGACTGAAAACTCGGGAAAAACCACAGCCGATGATGAGCTACAGTCAGCAGTGTGACGAATGCATTTCGCGCGCAGCGCTCTAGCCGAACTCAAATCAGCGTCATTCACGTCACCGAAGATACAGCATTGCCAATTCCGCGACATGGACAGGTCAGTTAGCATTGTAGCGTCGCCTGTGACATCTGTTGACCGACGGGAAAACTATTTTTACGGTTGCCTGTTCCGCCGTAAGGACGGTCATCTGTTTCTTACGTGATCTGGGCTTGATGTTTCAGCCACAGTAGGTGAAGAAGGTAACATACTAGGGTAGGGAGAGGGAGGGGGGAAGGTAAAAGCACTGAAAGATTGAAAATACCTTGGTGATGAGCTTCAAATGAAAATATACGAACCACTCTCTGCTTCAGTGTTTACCACAAATAAGCAAAGTTGGGACACAAAAAGGATGTAGGCCACTAACAGAGCTATCATGATGACAGCAGAGCATTTCTTTCACCTGAAGATACGACCATACCAAACACGTATGGCTGGTACATAGATGGCAAAGGATATTAGATTCCTTTAGAGAAAGGATAAGGGAAGATCACCATGCAGTCCTGGACACCTTTATTGTAAGTAGGACAATAATGGAAATTCCTGGATGGAATAATATGTAATATATAGGAAAAGCAAGCCCCTCAGCTTTAGCAGACTGATACATGGCATACAGACATGTAATGTAAGACAGTACTAACTGGCTTTCGAGGTCCAGATCATCTGTCACGAGTGTACACATTCACAAAGGATGGGGAAGCAAGATAGTGTGAAGCACATGTTGCAAAGAGAGATTTAAGACAAGAGGGAGGGGTGTGTGTGTGTGTGTGTGTGTGTGTGTGTGTGTGTGTGTGTGTGTAGAGAGGGATGAAGGGATGTGTGGGGGAAGTAGGAAGGAAGGGACAGACGGAGTGAAACAGACAAAACTATGAGATGACTGATCCCTTGATCCTTTGTGTGTCAATACAGAAATAGCCCCAAGAAAGGAAGGGCAAAAAAACAAATCCCAATGGATTCTATTGTTTCTAAGAATCAGGAAAACAAAGACAGAAGAGGTAGACATGAGAGAGGGGTAAATGGTAAAGGAAGGAGAACTGCCCCATCCACAAAGCAGCTGGAGGCCCTCAGGACACGTTACGCAATCAGATACACCACAAGAAAAATATCAGGAAAAAGAACAATGGCAACGTGTCTGCCGGCCAATGACAGATGTAAAAGAATAAGAATTAAAATCTGGGAAGGAAGAGAGTTGTGATAAGGCAGTAGACGATCTGTTCGGGGCAGGAGGCAGTGGGAAATAGGTTACCAGAGGTTTAGGGCAGAGGGTTTGCAAATGTACAGTACATGCTGGGGACTCAATTCCCCCTTGTGTAGTTCAGAGAAACTTGTGCTAGAAGGGAGTATCCAAATGACATTCATACTAAAGTAGTTGTTGAAGTAATTTGTAGCATGGTGTGCTGCATTTATAACAAGTTCAAATGGTTCAAATGGCTCTGAGCACTATGGGACTTAAAATCTGAGGTCATCAGTCGCCTACAACTTAGAACTACTTAAACCTAACTAACCTAAGGACATCACACACCTCCATGCCCGAGGCAGGATGCGAACCTGCGACCGTAGCGGTCGCGCGGTTCCAGACTGAAGCGCCTAGAACCGCTCGGCTTATAACAAGTGGACAGCACACACTGCAGTTGCAAATAGAAAGTTTGGTACTTGTCATGCTCACATATGATACTGCACAGTAATTGTGGCTGACGTATGTAGGTGGTTCATATTGGCCACAGTGAGCCATTCCTCGTTCCAAGCCTCCAGAAGCTGAAACTGTAGGGTTGACCGTAAGTAGGAACCTGGTATCCTTATCTTCTGAGTTTCCATCAACATAGCTTCCTTTACGTACTGGTCTACAAGATCATTCCCAAGAATCACTACATGACTTATGTCCAAAGGTATCCAATTAAAATCCCATTATCATGGAGACGAGAAACAAGCAGTGCGTAGGGAGAGCATCGGCTTCACACTGGCTGCTTAGAGTATCATTACAGATTTGAAAACGTTCAGGAATGCAAGTGCAAGTATAATGGAGGGCTTATAGCAACTAATTCTGCTGAAAAATTAACTACAACCAGAGTGTATTGTCTGATTAAATTACTTGACAACTGACACTTCATGTGTTGGAGGTGTCTTCCTCCAAACAGAGCACTCAATGCTGTGCCTGAACTGTTTGCCATTGCCAAACTGCCACAACAAACTGGCAGTTCACTTACAATTCCTTGTCTGGCATTTTTTCTTCTTGGGCTTGAATTCCAAATACTGGATCCAGCTCTTATTTGGCATTTCATCACACATGATAAACACACTCAGAACACCACACACAAAACAATGGCAACGAAATCACACACATTTCGTACACACCACTAAACAAAGACTACTGGATTCTTTTGTACAAGATGTGATTCGACTTGACATATTCAAATATTATCATCACAGAGATTGGCTTGCAGAAGGTAAACTTCGTACAACCTGATAGGAAACCAAACTTCTAAATCCAGCAAATGATCGTTGCAACTGGTCGTACAGATCAATAAATTTAACATTAGTAACTTTTGATCTTCCATAGAACAGTGCTAAGCCTTAAGTTTGAGAAATCCAAGGTCGTGGGTTCGAATCCTGGCGAGTGATGAATTTTTTGATTTTTAAATCTTTATCAAAATGACTTTTTATTATTTTCAATTGGTTCCAATGTAGTTTCATTTTTAATCTTTTATTTGCTCTTATTTTTCTTCCTATCATTCTTTTTACATTTGGAATATGCTTGTGTCACACACAACCTGTAAATGAATTCCAACCAGAACTGCTCATCAATCGGTATCACGTCAGCTTGCACAGCACAAGCAAGATTTTTAGTGCTGAAACTAAATTTTTTCTGAGTAGTCGCTGTAAGGAAAGCGAGCACGATTAACAGTTCTGCTGAAGATTGCTGTCCAAGCTTTTCTCCGATACACTGCACATGAAGAGGTTATGTTAGGACATGAGCATAAATTCAAGGCTACAAAATGCATTGCCTGCAGCAGTTCAGTCACTGGTTGTTTTAAATCAGCTGCAGACAGAGCATCTCGCATTCACGCCATACCTGACAGCAGCTGCTTCCAACATCACTACACATAACATGAACACCATTTCAGCACTTGTTAAGTGATCTGCCGTCTTTACATGTCATCTTTAACAGAACAGCAGCTGACGTGGCAACACTGCAGCACCAAGTGACAGACGTCTGCTATCGAGTCATTTTAAATGGACTATGAGCTACCCAGGGGCTGCAGAAGGTGAGAAGACACAGCCACCGATGTCATTTTAGACCTTCAAAACAGGCAGAACAGATAACTGGAACCATAAAATTTGCTCAGTGCCAAAAGAAACAAAATCCAAAATGCTGAGATGTCTAAAATTTCCTTTGATTCAATAGAAAGGTGTGACCAGGTATTTGGCTGATGTTTTGAACCATAGGGATGGAGGGGCGTGAAGTAAATCTGGAAGGGGGCAAAGGCACCAGTCGCAACATGGATCCCACTGTAGTGAACAGGATCCAGTAGTTTTAACACTGAAGTGGTCACTGATCCATAAGCAAGACACCTGTAATGCAGTCTGGATAGGACAAGTGCTTCTTAGAGAGGGTCGATGTTTTCTGCATTCCTGGAGAAATGACTGAGGAAGCAGAATGCATTCAGTTTCAACTGGTAATTCTTTTTAATATGGCAAATATGTGGTAACCATGTCAACTAAGCATCAAATGAAAGTAAAAAAAAAGAAAAATAATCAGACTCTTACCAAAATGAGCCATCCATTACAAAGGTGAAATTCTGGATGTAGATGAACAGGTGTGTGTAAACAGTAGATGAACAGTTGTGTGTGAACGGAAGTGCGTACCACATCTTTGTAGTGGAAAACTGAAACCGATGACAGCCCAGGACTGTGCTTTCCTGATGGCACTTTGCAGCTGGCTTTCAACAACATTCATGGATGAAGAATTGTAATAAATACAAAAGTTGTCTACGTATAGGGACAGTGAGACCATAGGCCCCACAGCCTCTGCAAGCCACTAATTACAATCAGAAAAAGGACCACACTCAGTATGGGCTCAGTGGGTCTCCATTCTCCTGTATATGGAGAGTGCTAAAGAGCATTACAACGCTGGCTAGAACCACGCAGAGAGATAGAAAACTCAAAAAATAATCTGGAGGGGAGGGGACTTTAAAATTCCACTCACACAGTGAGGTAAAGCCACGAAATTTCGCAGTACTTCCTTAAGTCAAGAAAACAGTAAGTGAGGTGTTGGCAACATGCAAAGGCTGTCCTTACAGCAGACTCTGGTCAACTTTTTAAGTCAGTTGGCCCCTCTAAATCTACACTGAATGTTGTACAAAGAACCCCTAATCTCAAGAGTCACACAACTGTCAGTGCACCACACAGTCAAGCAACTTACACAGAACATTAATGAGGTTGCTGGGTCTATGGCCATCCATTTCACAAACTCAGTTTAAAAACTGGGACAATCGTGCTTTTCCTCCACTAGGATGGAAACACACCCATACATCAGATATGACTGAAGTCTCAAGTAAGTGGTGTCAGTAATCCACAGATTCCACCAGGATAAAGCACCCCATTGTAACCAAGGACCAAAGCACTGAGGAGCTCCCATTCACTGAAAGTAGCATTATATGGTTCCAGACATTGAGCAGTGAAAGACAGGTTCTTATCTTCTACTCTAGATAGAAAGCTGAGTAGTAGTCATTGGATGCAGATGCTTGAGCAATGTACACCACAAAGCTTTCTGTGGTAATATTACATTCAGAATCAATATTGCTAAATTCGAGGATACCCCATAAATACTGATTGCTAGTCACTGACTACAGATAAAATGAAACTTGGCCAATAATTGTGAACAAGAGGTATGGGTTCCTACAGCAGCAACACGTTTCCCTATGTTCTTTCTTCTGGTGTTTTGTAAAGTAGTGTGTGCAAGTTGAGAGCCTTTTACAGGCAATGAGGTTTTCCACTAAAGAGGCAGAGTTTATATTGTTGGAGAATCCACAGGCTATCTTTAATTGTCTTAGCGATTTCCTATGTCCAAAACGAGCCTGGTTTCTGACAATATGTTGCTGAAGAAAGGGGACTTGCCAATACTGTTGCTCTTCGTATTGAAGTAGTTGTCTCTCATGTGTTGAAAGAATGCCAATTGGCTCCGTCGTCTATAGTGCTCAGTTGGGTAACTGTGGGAGGGTCATGACAATCTGGGAATGACTGATCTCAAAGAGAGCAGTCATGTACCGTCCACTGGAATTATGGGAGAAAGCTGGGGCTACAATCGAGGGATTGACGGCTGTATACTTTTCAAGTGCCACTCTAAAATGAGTTTTTGTGATTACTTGTTTCGTCAGAGTACCTATGTTAGTTGTTCTAACACCACCACAATGCACTGTGCATTTTGAAATCGCCCAAGAAATAGGGAAAGGTAGCTGATGGATCAAGTCAGCTATCTTCTGATATGTCAGCACTCTGTCTGGACAGAGAGCAGCATTACACTGAAGAAAACCCACAAATGCCACACCCAAACAGCCATATATTAGCATACACTAGCTAATGCCATTGCAGAGCAACCCTTATTTTTGAAACAGGCATGACGATTACTAAGATTAGAGGTATATGTTCTTGCACAGTTTTAACTCTGGTTGGGGATTATTTGGTCGTGTATCAAGAAGCTATCCTGCAGCCCGTAACTCTTGCCTCCAATGAGCCAATGTCGAGCCAAGAGGCAATATTGATCTGTTGAGAAGGTTCAGAGGAAGGTAACCCTCTGCTGGGCATGGATGCCAGATCAGCAAGACTTTTTCTACATGTTGGCGTAGTGGGAACAGAGGCACAGGGAGTCCTCGACCACCTCACACGCACATCCATCTGGGTCTTACATTGAGGAAAAAGCAGATTACTTCTCCTTTATCATAGATGGAGGATTAGTAACCATGTTTGTGAAGTTTGTGGTCATTTGAATTGGATGGAGGCATACATATTCTTTCTCCAACTCAGAACAGTAACAAGGTCCTCCACATATAGAGGTACTGGGATTGTGTGCCGATGTGTCAAAAAACATTTGAAACACTGTTTGGGTGGTGGAAAGTAAGGCTTTAAATCACAAAGTAGACCATTACTTTGATCTTTTCAGGTAATCCATTCCTTTGAAAGCCGAAGTGAAGGCTGCAGTGCCCACTTTTATTCTTTTGCTCCCACTAGACATGGCAAACAAACCATTTTGTTTTTCAATATAATGGAAGGAAACATTCCACGTGGGAAAAATTATATATAAAAACAAAGATGAGGTGACTTACCGAACAAAAGCGCTGGCAGGTCGATAGATACACAAACAAACACAAACATACACACAAAATTCAAGCTTTCGCAACAAACTGTTGCCTCATCAGGAAAGAGGGAAGGAGAGGGGAAGACGAAAGGAAGTGGGTTTTAAGGGAGAGGGTAAGGAGTCATTCCAATCCCGGGAGCGGAAAGACTTACCTTAGGGGGAAAAAGGACAGGTATACACTAGCACACACGCACATATCCATCCACACATACAGACACAAGCAGACATATTTAAATATGTCTGCTTGTGTCTGTATGTGTGGATGGATATGTGCGTGTGTGCTAGTGTATACCTGTCCTTTTTTCCCCCTAAGGTAAGTCTTTCCGCTCCCGGGATTGGAATGACTCCTTACCCTCTCCCTTAAAACCCACTTCCTTTCGTCTTCCCCTCTCCTTCCCTCTTTCCTGATGAGGCACCAGTTTGTTGCGAAAGCTTGAATTTTGTGTGTATGTTTGTGTTTGTTTGTGTATCTATCGACCTGCCAGCATTTTGTTTTTCATCTGCATATGTGAAATCTCAATGAAAAATAATGCCCTGGATCATGTTGGGGCTGTTTGGTTGGTGACGGTGACAGATGTCACAGAGCGTCTTGCAGGAGAGCAATATCTGTGACTGAGCAGGTACCGCTGTTATAATAGGAACTCAGTCGTTGAGTATTTTGCTAATGAGTGCTACTTCCCAGAATTTTTCTTAAATATGTTCAACAACGAACAATCTTTTTACTCAAAAAGGCTCACCACCAACTCGGGTGCTAGCTAGGTGTTGATAGAAGTATTTCTTGACATTCTATTACATTTACTTTCTTCCCATGGCGTGGTAAGTGGATGGAAAGCTACTGGAGCGCACCTTTCTGCACTGAACTGACTTGTTCTACCTGGTGAAGCCGCTGGGACCTTGTGATTACCAGCCCACCGAAATCTGGTGTACCAAGGTGCCAACTCACTCTGACCAAACTCATCTTGTCACAACAATGGCTGCCTGGCACACGACACTGTTGCTCAGAACTGATGTGTCCCAGACACAAGACGCACATATGTCTTGGCATGTATGGCGAGTTTGCAGCTCTAGTACCAACAGTGTATTTCTTACACTGTTGACCACAAGCAACAAGTGGAAAAGGCAGCAGAAAGGTCATGTACTCTTCTACATGATCACACTGGACCAAAAATTCTTACCCAGGATACATCACACTAGTATTTTGTAACTCTGCCTATAAGAGTCAATTTGATGCAGAAGAAATTCCATAACTTTCTTCAGGTAGAGTGAAACCTCACTTTTACAATTTTCAAGGGACTTCAAAAAAATTGTGTAAAATGGGGGAAATGTAAAATGTGGGAAATAATGTTTTAAGCCGTAGAAGTTTCGTATAGGATTCCCCCTTGCATTTTAGCACTGCATGTGCACAATAGGCATCAAAATACTTGTCAAGGACTTTATTATCAGATAAAAGTTTATTATCTAATGAAAACTGCTGATGTAACGGCCGATAACTGTCTGGGAAGTAGAAATGTCTGACTCATTTCATAAGTCATAATCGATGTTTTTGGCAAGCATGCAGCTGCCATTTATTTGTTAAATAATGAAACATTGCACGAGTTATGTATTTTTTCACACTAAGCTCAATGTGTTTCGAGAATTTTTTCTCCTTGTTAAATAGAAATATTTACGTTAAGTATTTTTGTGGCATTTGCATGTATGTTGTTCTGTGTCTCTTGTACTGTATTCGTCTTTTTGAGGTTATCAGGTACTGTGCCGCCTCAGTTATGCAGATAAATATCTCACACACACACACACACACACACACACACACACACACAAAAATCACGTACATTGTTTAAGTAACATCACAAAAAATACATACGTAATATGTAAATACTGCATCTGACAACAAGAATAATTTCTCGAAACACGTTTTGTCCTGCATGAAAAAGTACATAATTGGTGCTGTGTTTAAACCAGAAAGATGTAAACTTGTAGCACAAGTGGCTAAACAACAAAACACGCTAAATATGATTCAACAAAGGTGTAACGATGATCACAACAGTTACGAATTTGCATATGTGGAGTACAGATGGTTTGGAAATGGTTGTGATTGGTCAGGATATATTTATTCCAATGAATCTTTACCACCCAGAAGTGGTATTTGGAACTCTGAAATCGATTTTGGGAGCACCATGTAAACGGCGAGCTAGTTACTCCCATCAGCCACCACACCGAGTGGAGCTTGGCAGCGGCAAAAGATACTGCACGAATTGCTCCAACTTTTACACATTCTCCACTCCAAGTCTGAGCAGCGGAGTGCCCTGGTGTAAAGAAACTTAACCACGTAATGTTTGTAAGCACCACTTGACGGCCGACTTCATGCCAACGTCATTTTACGTCAAGTTTTTTCTCCATGAACATTTTTTTCATAAAGCATAAACTGCAGGAAAATTATAAATATGTTAACGCAAATTTAGGTGCGAGTTAAGATTGTGGACATAAGAAATTTGATGGGAGCGAAAAAAAATTTCGTAAATGGTGGTAAAACGTTAATTCCAGGAATGTGAAAGGGGGGTTATACTGTAAAGTCTACCCAGCTGAAGCCACTCATTGATGATACCATTACAAAGATCTAGAAGTTGCAGCCATGTTGACTGATATGTTTCACCAGCTGTTTCAAATAGTCACTTTCTATGGGATTAAGATGGGCGATTCAGTGAGCCTGTCCAGTTGCGACAAGGTACCAGTATGTTCATAAAATGAGCATTTGTGCACACCTGTGAACACAAATATTGTCTGCAAGTATCAGAATGTCCACAGCATACCCACCATGAAGATGTAGAGAAAGGGCAACCCTGTCACTGAGAATATTCACACAAATATCCCAGTTATGTTCATAGTAACCACACTGCAGAGCCCAAAGACATCACACAAAAAACACCTCTGAACATCACTGACTCGCCTCCAGCATGAATGACACTGCACTATGGGTTAACACCACACTGGGACATCAGTGCACGCAATGCCTTGTATCACTTGGAAAATGACAAAAATCACAAATCATCATTTCCAGAGAGCAGCTGTGCAGTTTCTGTAATTTTTGGCCTACTGAAGGTGTGTAGCTTTATGTGGTGCTGAGAGCAATGGCCTATTGCAAGGTACCCGACTGAAATATTCACAGTACACAGTGTCCTTTACAATGTTCATTTGGAATTTGAGGACATGGACCTGCATGCACTGACAGCAGAAATTACTGTCAGGTTTGAGACAGATTGTCATCAATAAGAAATGACACACCTGTCCATCTCTGCTCCCTGTTGGTTAGGATCTTTTTGTCCTCTGTTATTAATCTGTATGTAACACAGCCTACCGGTCCTTTTCGAAAGGAACCATCCGACAGTAATTGTCTTAAATGATTTATGAAAACCCTAGAACGCTAAGTCTGGACAGATGGACAGAGATTTGAACTAAACAAATGTAAATTCACTAGTACTATTTTCACTAGAAAATAGTCTCATCTTTATGAATTTCCCCTTGATGGAAGGCGAAACTACACACAAATTTAGTATCCTTTTAGCAATGATGAGATTTTGCTAGGGATCGAACAACTTTTGCAAACAATGCAAAATTTGGACGGACAGTAATTTCAGTCTTCCTAAGTTCCAATAACAAAGATGATTTCAGAAGGAGACACACAGACAAGTTTCAAATTTCACTTGCTTACAAATATTTAGGTTAGTTTATCGTTTTCTCCAGAACTTTAATTGTCCCATGTAGATCCAAAGTACTAATGATTGTGTACATTGTTACACAAGCATGAGCAGCTCAGGAAATATTTTACATACCTGAAATTCGTTCCAAATCCTCTGGACTGTTGCAAGGTCTGTGCAAACATTTCATACTTGCGGATATCATTGTCTGATACAGATCTTCTTGCAAATCTCATGGCTTCTTCAAAATGAGCACGTGTAATTTCAGGAACTGGATCTTCTTCATCCATCTGCAGCAACAAACATTTGCATAACATGAACGTAATATAAGAAATGACTGGATAGCTTTGGCAATAAATTGCTCAGTTATGTATACAATTATGTGCAGATTGTTTTACTCTCTTCATTTCAGTTCATCATGCATCTTCTTGCTAATATATTTTTATTTAAAGTTGTACATACCACAAGTCAATTATATATGTAACATTCTATTTAACAAGTAAAACATAAGACATTTAAAGATGAAGATACAGAGGAATTTCAAAGTTAATACAATTACAGAACAAATGTACTAAATAAACTTTAGTGCAAGACTACTGAATCAGTCCAATATAAAATATACTCACATAGGCAATTTTTGATTGAATACTGAATTTCTCTGGCAGGAATAATTCTTTTCATCTCAAACATCTTAAACTACCTTTCAAAAGAATTTTTTGGGTGAAGCAATCACATTAGAATTAGAATACCATCACTTTCACAGGAGAATCCGTAAACAATGGAGACTGTTTAACACACAGGCAGTGAAGGATGTACTAGATGTGTGGGTTACATTTTAACATTGAATCCTAAGAACAAGTGACATGTTCTTATTGACAGCCTGTAGTAATTACAATGTTTATAGGTTGGGAAAACAGCAAATTTTTATTCAAAGCATTTGTTTCACACCCAGGTTGAAGTGTCTCTGATGAAGTGTGTTAAATCATATAAACAGTACAATTCACGCAGTGTGGTTCACAGAAATCAATTATCAAATTTTAAAAATGATGAAATTTTTGAATAATAGTTTGGAACTAGATCACCTTTCGAGGGTGGGGGGTAGGGGGGAATGAATTTTCAGAACTTGATTACACAAATGTGAGATGGAAGGTGGAAACTAAGTTGCAGCTAAAGAAAGCTGAAACAATCATCAAGAACATAATTTTACAAGTTTCAAATGTTCTGGTTTATCTTTCAATTCAGTAACCTGTCTTTTGTAACAGTTATTTCAATACACACACTGAGTACTTTGATGAAACCAATGGAATTCAGGATCCTGTTAATAGATAATTCTCTCTCTGCAAGTTTTTTGATCCAATTACTTCCTTAAAAATAAAATCAGAAAACCAGATGTGCTATGACACTATTCCAGAACTTAAGCAGAAAAAAAAAAATCAAACCTAATTCATTACAGAAATAAAGGAGGGGATTGAGAACACTCTTGCACTTGCATCGTTATTTGCTTTTCACTTGACGCACTGAGAGATTTGTCACATTCAGGATACGGCATGTAACCATAACCACCTCATGGATACTTCAACAACCAGCAGGCTATGATGTGGAACAAACAGGAACAACTCTTACTCAAAAACAACAACAGGGCTACTTTTGTGTCATTCATTTTAATGCACTGCCAACATGCAAATATGTTCGACAAGGAAATGGCTTTTGGGGGAGAGTTAAAGTCATTTCTCGTTGAGAAGTATTTGTAAAATGTAAGTGAATATGTTAGCATATAGGGTTACCAGTCCCCCATTTATTGTTGAGTACTTGCTAATTTGCTAACTGATGTACAATCTATGCAGTGTTTGCCTCTGCAAAATAATGTTTTTGCTGTTAGTTTTCTGTTTCCTCTGTTCAGGATGCAGTGCAATATACCTCTAGCCATCCTGACTGGAGTTTTCCTAAGTTGTTAAGGTGAATGCTAAGATAGTTCCTATGATTAGGCCATGGTCACCTTCCTGCCTTATCTTTGCCTAATCCTGTCCTACTTTATGTTTTGACCTAGTGAATCAGTAACTAATGAAAAGAGAAACGTCATTTTTGCACAAAGGACATGTTCTCTGGCTGAAAAGCAAAGCCAGGAGTGATATACATGTAATAATGTGGCTTAATGCAACTGTCTCATATGCTAGTATGAAATCCAGGCACAGATGTAATGAAACAGTAAACCCAGATGATGTATTAGACAGTGTAGACTGAAACAGGTGTTGATGCACGAGCCAGTTAACAATGTAATATTTGGGACACAAAGAATGAAATTCACTGTTTTTCTTTTTCTTTACCACTTCAAGACCACTATTAATCACAGACTGCCATTTCATTGCCACCTTAGCATGCTTCCATGCATTTCCCTTCAGCTCGTCTCTCTGCACATGTATGTTTCCACCCCAAAAACTCTGCTGTTTCATTATCCCAACATACCACTGATTTATCCATGAGCATATAATAATCAACTGAGAATTCTCATGCCCTGTAGTTGGCAGCAACTGGACACTTCAAAATTTTCACATCTGCATGTACTACTACTGAGTGAATCAAAGAGTGATAGTTTGACTAGAGTTGCATACTTCCCACGAGAACTGGATGAAGAGAAGGATACGCACTGTCATGTACTATTTAATCACATGTATTACGGATATTGCACAGGCACCATTCGTGGTCAAACACCACAGCACAACCTGCTGGCTTAACTAGCGTCTGCATTTATATTCAAAGGGTCTTAACATTTGTCCACCTCCAAAGTGACAAAATGTATGTCAGTTCCTCATTACCATCACAATTAGATAAGAGTTTTTCACAGTAGTATGATCTTTCTATTTAGGGACGAAGCCCACCAACCCCTCCCACTGATCTTGTGTCACATCTAGGATAACAGTTCTTCACATGCGAAATGAACAATCATCCCCAGACTTGAGGGAAAAACTAGACATATTTTCAACAATAGATAAGTATGAATTAACAATATTAGTAAGCTGCTACCATCAGATTTACAATGTTTATACGTGGGAACTGTGGAAAGCCATATTTCAAATGTTATTTTTAAAAATTCCGTAATTTTTGTTTTACTTGCTGTTATCCCTTCCACTGAAAGACTTAATATGGGACAATAAATACTGCTTGAAGATCCTAGAACTGTTGGAAACAAGGGAAAACTGGCAGAAAGGCAGCAACGACAGAGTCAAGGTACTACTCTGGGCAAAGTAACTATTGCATTACTGACCACTTCAAAAACTTTCACATCAGAATGACTTTTTTATTTTGAAGAGAGAAACAAACACATAGTAACAACATTATTCATAAGTGGAATGTTTAGTAGTGTGTGGTAAGTGATCCCACTCATACAGCTTAACTTTGATAATGAATTATGAAAATTTTCATTTAAGAGAAAGATAATGTTGAAAATGTTGAAAGGGAGTGAGACAGGGTTGTAGCCTATCCCCGATGTTATTCAACATTTATATTGAGCAAGCAGCAAAGGAAACAAAAGAAAAATTTGGAGTAGGTATTAAAATCCATGGAGGAGAAATAAAAACTGAGGTTCGCCGATGACATTGTAATTCTGTCAGAGACAGCAAAGGACTTGGAAGAGCAGTTGAACGGAATGGACAGTGTCTTGAAAGGAGGGTATAAGATGAACTTCAACAAAAGCAAAACAAGGATAATGGAATGTAGTCGAATTAAGTCGGGTGATGCTGAGGGAATTAGATTAGGAAATGAGACACTTAAAGTGGTAAAGGAGTTTTGCTATTTGGGGAACAAAATAACTGATGATGGTCGAAGTAGAGAGGATATAAAATGTAGACTGGCAATGGCAAGGAAAGCGTTTCTGAAGAAGAGAAATTTGTTAACATTGAGCATGGATTTAAGTATGAGGAAGTCGTTTCTGAAAGTATTTGTATGGAGTGTAGCCATGTATGGAAGTGAAACATGGACGATAAATAGTTTAGACACAAAGAGAATAGAAGCTTTCAAAATGTGGTGCTACAGAAGAATGCTGAAGATTAGATGGGCAGATCACATAACTAATGAGGAGGTATTGAACAGAATTGGGGAGAAGAGGAGTTTGTGGCACAACTTGACTAGAAGAAGGGATAGGTTGGTAGGACATGTTCTCAGGTATCAAAAAAATGATTCAAATGGCTCTGAGCACTATGGGACTTAACTTCTAACGTCATCCGTCCCCTAGAACTGAGGCATCAAGGGATCACCAATTTAGTACTGGAGGGCAGCGTGGAGGGTAAAAATCGTAGAGGGAGACCAAGAGATGAATACACTAAGCAGATTCAGAAGGATGTAGGTTGCAGTAGGTACTGGGAGATGATGAAGCTTGCGCAGGATAGAGTAGCATGGAGGGCTGCATCAAACCGGTCTCAGGACTGAAGAAAACAACAACAACAACAACAACAACAACGTTGAAAATGGTAATCCACAAATTCCTGTATACCTTCCCCATGGTTGATGTGGTAAAGATACATAGAAAAGTTCATACATAAGAATTTGCTTACAAGGGAACCTCCCCATCGCAGCCCCCTCAGATTTAGTTATATAAGTTGGCACAGTGGATAAGCCTTGAAAAACTGAACACAGATCAATCGAGAAAATAGGAAGAAGTTGTGTGAGACTATAAATATAAAATCTGAGTAGTTCATGTGCAATATATGCAACATCAAGGACAGTGTGAGTTCAGGAGGGCTGTGGTCCCGTGGTTAGCATGAGCAGCCGCGGAACGACAGGTTCTTGGTTCTAGGCTTCCCTCGAGTGAAAAAGTTTAATTTTTTATTTTCAGACAATTATTATCTGTCCGTCCGTCCGTCCGATGTGAGGGTAACTGCACCGTAGTATGGGGACGCTACACCACACTTCGTTGGGAGTGACTATCACATCCACACGAAAACCTAAATCGGGCAAGGTAGAAGAATCTTTTTACCCATTCGCCAAGTGTACAAGTTAGGTGGGTCGACAACATATTCCTGTCGTGTGACGCACATGCCGTCACCAGTGTCGTATAGAATATATCTGATGTGTTTTCCTGTGGAGGAATCGGTTGACCTATGACCTTGCGATCAAATGTTTTCGGTTCCCATTGGAGAGGCATGTCCTTTCTCACTCCACGGAAGACTTGAACCAAGGACCTGTCGTTCTGCAGCTGCTCACACTAACCACAGGACCACGGCGCTCCTGAGTTCACACTGTCCTTTATGTTGCCTATCTTGCGCATGGATTACTCAGTTTGTATATTTTGCTTATTTTTTTCGTAGTTCCACACAACTTCTTCCTGTTTTCTCGATTGATCTGTGTTCACTTTTTCAAGGCCTATCCTCTGTGCCAACTTACAGCTAAATCTGAGGGGGGTGCGATGGGGAGGTTCCCTTGTTAGGATCCTGATATTAGACAGCCAATTCGCCAGGCTCCATTGTATGAACTTTTGTATAACCTTAAAAAATGCACGCCTTTTCGGTCATAATTTTGTAGTGTGACTGATGTACATTTCTGCCCACAAAACAGAGTTCTATCCTGATTGTACCGACAACAGTTTCTGTACATGCATACAAAACTCACAAATGTAAAGAAGAGTCTTTGTATGCACACTGAAGAATGTACCAAAATTAAGTACTTACATCCATTGCAAGATTTGGATTGTTAGCTCGCTCTCTTTCTCTTCTCACTTCAGCTTCGATACTTTGTCGAATTGCCAATTTACAGGCTCGCTGACATATCTCAGTTAAGTCTGCTCCTGAATAGCCGTGGGTGACCTTAGCTATGTACGTCAGATCGACATCCTGAAACAAAATTATTCACACTGTATAGCTACACTACGACATTTACACCGAAAAATTTTACAAGCCTGTTCACTTCTACAATACGTACCTTTGCAACAGGCGACTTGCGTAAGTTGGCTCTGAAAATAGCTTCCCTCGACTTTTCATCTGGCAAAGGAATGTAAATGAGCTGGTCAAGCCTACCAGGCCTTAGTATAGCAGGATCAATAATGTCAGGACGATTTGTGGCACCAATTATAAATACATTTTTCTTTGCACCCATTCCATCCATTTCAGTCAAGATCTGATTTATTACTCTATCAGCAGCTCCACCAGCATCACCGACATTACCACCTCTGGATTTTGCAATTGAATCAAGTTCATCAAAAAACAACACACATGGTGCTGCAGCTCTTGCCTATACAAAGAGACAAAAATCAGAAGTTAGCAATCACAATAAGACCCAATAAGCACGTATTTTACTAACTGTCAGAACACATACCTTATCAAAGACATCTCTAACATTTGCTTCAGACTCTCCAAACCACATTGTTAGCAATTCAGGTCCCTTCACAGAAATAAAATTAGCTTGACATTCATTCGCTATGGCTTTTGCAAGTAGTGTCTTTCCACAACCTGGTGGCCCATAGAAAAGCACCCCTCTTGATGGTTGCATACCAAATTTCAAGAACTTGTCTGGGTGTTCTACAGGATACTACACGAGAGAAAACAAACTTCAATTTTCAATGTAACAGCTATGACCAAGCTGCATTCAGTAATTGTATTATTATAACAAAAATAAAAACAATGTTTTGTCTTCAAAAACTAACCTGTACAAGCTCTTGCAGCTCTCTCTTCACGTTTTCTAAACCACCTATGTCTTCCCAAGTGACATTCGGCACCTCAACAACTGTTTCCCTTAGAGCACTTGGGCTACTCTTACTCATGGCATACTGGAATACGACAAGTAAAAGATATGCATATTAAAATACTTAAGATATCTTAAAATTCATTACAGATGCAAATGTGAGAAATATTAACACATGAGAAGACTGTAGTAACAAAGTACCAACTAAAAAAAAAGTGACTTATTTACCCTGAAATCCTCCATAGTAACTGCCAGAGAGCTCAGCACTTCAGCATCTATCTGATCATCCTCTAGATCAATAAGATCCATTTTCTCTCTAATCTGCTGCAAAGCTGCCTCTGAACACAGAGAAGCTAAATCAGCACCAACATGACCGTGTGTTTCTGCTGCAATCTGGAAATAAAAAATATGATTCAAGCAGTATGTTTATAAAAGGAAGGTAAAAGAGGACCAAGAATCTGACTTACCTGTTCCAAATCTACATCATCTGCAAGCTTCATATTCTTTGTATGAATACGTAATATTTCAAGACGACCAGTTGCATCAGGAATACCAATATCTATTTCCCGATCAAAACGACCAAAGCGCCTCAGGGCACCATCTATGGAATTCGGTCGGTTTGTAGCAGCCATTACAATAACATGTGAACTCTGTTTTAAGCCATCCATGAGGGTCAGGAGCTGTGAAACTATGCGGCGCTCAACTTCTCCGTGTGTCTAAGGAAAACAAGAAGGGTTTAATTATGTACTCTTTACGTACAATGACTTAGTACCTAATTTTCAGAGGCTTGTTTTTAAATGTGTCTGCCCGCCCTGTTCCAAGTTTCCATTTCTGGAGCTTTTACAACTGGGCTTTTTATTTTGTCGCAAATATTGTTAACATTTATTATTTATATTTTCAATAATTTTTTTCATAAAACACTTTTGAAGAGAAGGCGAAGAAGAAGAAAGGGGAGTAGACATAATATGGAGTCAATGCAGCCGAAAGGAAATGCAGTAATGTTCAACAGAAGTGACAATGTCTGAGGCATGTGAGATTGCAGGGAATGGAGGATGCTACATTAAAAGTAAAGCATTAAGTAACACTGATATTAACTTACAAGAAACCATCAGCTCCTACAAATGAAAGGGGGGAGGGGGGTGGGGGGTGGAGGAGGAGGAAGAGTTGTCTCACAGAGCTGCATAATGGTCCCTCCCAATTGTCAATATGCAGAACAGAAGTAAAGATCAACCAAAGGTATCTTCATACCCAAGACATTTTAAATTGTGATTGGTTTCAACTATGCCTGTCTTCAGAATCAACACATAGGGGGCATATGAAAATCAACATATCTACGACAAGCATTGTCACGTGGTCAAATCCAGTCACAATTTACAATGTGCTCTGTGATAATGTATGGAGTAGGTAAAAATGTGCAATATACACACAAATCACTTTTTTCCATAGAGTGTCTTTTTTCCAAAGATATATCTTTGTTATGACATTGACATTGTTTTTCTCGTAACAGTTCCACTAGTAGAAGGTAAAAAGAATTCAGACACACATTATAAGCAACCACAAAAGCATGTGCTGATTCTAACTCACCTTTTCTCTTTTTGGAGCAATTGCATCAAGTTCATCAATAAAGATAATCGCAGGAGCATTCTTGTCAGCTTCCTCAAAAGCTTTTCGCAGGTTGCTTTCGGATTCCCCAGCAAGTTTGCTCATAATCTCAGGCCCTGTAAACAGTTTCATGGTACAGTAATCGATTTCACATTAAATGGAACAAAAATTTTGCTGAAAATATATTCAACAGCTTATGACAGGCTTATTTCTATCTCTCTATAAATTTTCATTGAATTATGTTTCTGTAGTATTTTAGTTTTCATATTTCTCTTCAGTTTTTCGAACTTATATTTGTACTAGTAATGTCCTGATTCTGTAAATAATATAATTACCACTTATAAAATAGCATCAGACATCTGGTTACTTTACAAATAAGTTACGTGTTAAATATCTGATGTTAAGCATGTAAACAAGAAAAAGTTATGTTTGAAAATATGCTTAAAGTTTTGCTGGAAGTTGCTACGTGCTCTCATTAGGAGACATTGACTCTATATAGTCCACCCAATTTGCGTTCCACTTTCAGTGAAATTGTGGTTTTCATGTACCTCAATGTTTATGGTATCATATATTCTGAACTACGTGTCACACAATGACATAATTCTGCAGGTATATTCAGTGATATATGTAAAGAGACTGTCTGCAAGCAAGTTGTGAATACTTAGTAGTAAAGAAATAAATTAAAATGCCATGCCCTGATACTCAAGTTTTACTGCGTGCCTTTTAAGCAGAAGTTTATCATTCACAAATCTAAATCTTTGATATTATATCTCCTGAACTGTGTGTTGTACGATATTCTTTTTGCATTTACATACACCTTGCAAACCATGGTGAGAGTAGAGTTGGTAGTAAAGAAGTAATATATTAAAATAATCATATCTGATGCTGAAGTTTTACTGCACAAACAGCAAGAATGTCATAAGCAATAAACTTTTCTCTTTCTATCATTTTGTGAGTATGTCCACAAGAAAAAGTTTCATAAAGGTCTGAAAGTGTATGTCAAATTTGCTGCAGGTCACCAAGTGCTCTCATTCCAAATACAGGATGAAAAAGTCTAGTTATACTATGCGATCAAAAGTATCCAGACACCGCCAAAACATACGTTTTTCATATTAGGTGCAGTGTGCTGCCACCTACTGCCAGGTACTCCATATCAGCGACCACAGTAGACATCGTGAGAGCAGAGTGGGGCGCTCCGCAGAACTTACAGACTTCGAACGCGGTCAGGTGACTGCGTGTCACTTGTGTCATACGTCTGTACGCTATATTTCCACACTCCTAAACATCCCTAGGTCCATTGTTTCCGATGTGATAGTGAAGTGGAAACGTGAAGGGACACGTACAGCACAAAAGTGTAGAGGCCAACCTCGTCTGTTGACTGACAGAACCGCCAACAGTTGAAGAGGGTTATAATGTATAACAGGCAGACATCTATGCAGACCATCAGACAGGAATTCCAAACTGCATCAGGATCCACTGCAAGTATTATGACAGATAGGCAGGAGGTGAGAAAACTGATTTCGTGGTCATTTGGCTGCTCATAAGCCACACATCACACCGGTAAATGCCAAACGACACCCTGCCTGATGTAAGGAGCGTAAACGTTGGGAAAACGTTGTGTGGAGTGATGAATCACAGTACACAATGTGGCGATCCAATGGCAGGGTGTGGGTACGGCGAATGCCCAGTGAATGTCATCTACCAGCGTGTGTAGTACCAACGGTAAAATTCGGAGGCGGTGGTGTTATGGTGTGGTCGTGCTTTTCACAGAGGGGGATTGCATCCCCTGTTGTTTTGCATGGCACTATCACAGCACAGGCCTACATTGATGTTTTAAGAACCACCTTGCTTCCCACGGTTGAAGATCAATTCGGGGATGGCGACTGCACCTTTCAACACGATCCCACACCTGTTCATAATGCATGGCTTGTGGCGGAGTGGTTACACAACAATAACATCCCTGTAATGGATTGGCCTGCACAGAGTCCTGACCTGAATCCTCTAGAATACCTGTGAGATGTTTTAGAATGTCGACTTCGTGCCAGGCCTCACCGAAAAACATCCCACCTTCTGATCCCTCCATGCACTGAGGGTTAAGTGCTTCATCATGCTGTCTGTACACTCAACAACTGTATCGTTTGAAGAGAGGAAACATAGCAACTCATCAAAGCTGGATGACACAACAGACGTACACCACCACATTAGGCAACTTTGTAAGCCAGTGTTACACAACATATCTAAAGTGAACAAGTCGTGTGTAGACAGCCTGCCACCTAATGGCAGAAAAGGTGAAGCTATGGTTTTAACAAATTGTTTATCTGCCATGGAGAAATAGGAGCCTTTCTGTCTGTCATGGATCCATGCATGCACAGTAGAGGAGATGCACACACGCACATGCGGCATATCAGGCGGGCTTTCTGATTGTTACTGTTTTCATCTGTGGCCAGCAGACAAGATATCCTACACATTTTTCGGCGAGTAATTTTTTTTATAAATACAGTAATAAAACAAATGAAAATTCTCTTTTTTGTATTGTCGTTGAGAAAAGCTGTATATCTAACACAACAAGGAAAGATGTCAGATACCTTAAGATACAATGTACCATAGTATGGTATGGCAACAAATGTTTAATGTTGACTTTATATATTTACACAAACGTGCATATAATTTTACAATACACGAGTGGACATATCACAACATGTATGGGTTCTGCTTGCATGTTTTGTGTTATTTCAGTATGCCAGGAAGCAAAATGTTGTGAGGATAGCCACAAGAGTTGGAGCGGTTGTGCTGACCACGAATATCGAGGACTGTAAAAGCCCTTTTCCATCATTGAGGTCACACTACTGTGCCAAGCTGAAGAGTGACAGGTGCATGCGCGCGCACGCACACAAAATAAAATTACAGAAACAGAGTATGTGTTGGTTCCCTCATTACTGTGTCAGTTGCAAGAACCCCTAATGTAAATCAATACCAACTTGTCAAACCAAGACAAATCCATTCTGACAAAGTTCCTAAATTTCTGTGGATCTTTCATTAAGAGGGAGTATATGTCTCTGCCTTCACACACACTTCCCAGCCAACCTAATTCCTACTCCTGGCATTAAGCTGTCATTCTACCCTTCTAATGACTACAGCAGCCACTGTCACACAAGTGCTGCATGGATAATTGTGTCCTCCACATACAAATAATGTGAAATGTAGACTAAATCATTTGCTTGTACCTGAACGACATGAACTAAGACTTTAGTTCATAATTCTGTATAACCGTAATGTAATTTCTTTCTAGCTGCACAACACAACAGTAAGTGCTTAATAAATATGAACATACAACACAGAAAATTTCACTATTGAGTAAACAGTAGCTTCATAAAAATATTAAATTACACATTCAACTATATAAACAAACCTGCAGGTACGACTGTGTATCCCTGGGGTGCTGGTGCAGACTTACAAGTTAGGTATATTGTGTACTAGAGCTACCAAAAAGAAGCTGGCAGTTCTAGACTTGTGTGCTTGGGGTGTTGATGCAGACTTTTATATGACAGGTGGATCACGTAATACTGGCTTTACTCATGGTTTGGTCAAGGGCATAGCCAAAGACGATAACTCCTTTCTGCCATTTTGTCACATCATCATGCCAATGTGCCTTACTGCACTGCACTGAATCCATACAGCAAATTAGTATGTATGCACCAAAATGATTCTTGACTTACATAAGCCGTGGAAAATCACATGACCAGTTCTACACTATCTACTGCCCTGCTTATCTTGTTTAAAGATAAATTACCCCACAAAATTATTCTATATGACATTAAATAAAAATACGTCAACTTACTCATTCCCAAGATTTGCAATGATTCTAAACGCAAATGTGGCTGAACTAAGCTGCTTTACGAGTTCCAAAATGTGCTTTTTCCAATTTAAATTCTTATAAATATGGACACCTACAAATTTTGAAGTTGCCACCTTATTTATTATTTCCTTGCCATGTGTTACACTGATAATATAATTAGTGTAGTACTACTAAATGTGCAGAATTGGATATGTTGCATTTTTTTTAACTAAGGGCGAGACCATTCCAAGAAAACTAGTCAACGACACTTATGAACTTTGTTTGCCCCTTCTGTTTCTGTATATATGCTTGGATTGACTAAAATGCTCTAGAGTTATCTTTAAAAAAAAAAATTCTGCTAACTGTACAGTAGACAGAAGATCGTTCACACTGAAGAATAAAAGAGGTACTAGACTGAGCTTTGGGAACCTCACATGTGATTTCTTTGTGCTCAGCATTGTCCCCAGATACACTCCTTGAATTACTAAGTACAACTTTCTGCAATATTTTGGTTAGATATAACATTATTCATTGGTTGGCTATACCAACAATTCCATAAAACTTCAATCTATCTCTGAGAATACTGTGATTAACAACCTCAGATTTAGTTATAAGTTGGCACAGTGGATAGGCCTTGAAAAACTGAACACAGATCAATCGAGAAAACAGGAAGAAGTTGTGTGGAACTATGAAAAAATAAGCAAAATATACAAACTGAGTAGTCCATGGGCAACATAGGCAACATTAAGGGCGATGTGAGCACAGGAGCGTCATGGTCCCGTGGTTAGCGTGAGCAGCTGCGGAATGAGAGGTCCTTGGTTCAAGTCTTCCTTCGAGTGATAATTTTAATTTTTTATTTTCAGACAATTATCAAAGTTCAGGCACTCACACATAATCAACTTCGCTCTCCGAAATTCTAGGACATGTTCAGATTTGCTTGGACATATGCAGGATTTGACGGTCTACACACGGAAAAATTTGAAAATGTTAAAAACATATGTTTTGACAGAGCACAGAGAAAACTGTACGACTGTGAAACTGTTGCATTCATTTGTTGCAGTTTATGTGACACTTATGTTTTCATCACTTTTTTGGAAGTGATTATCACATCCACAAGAAAACCCAAATCGGGCAAGGTAGAAGAATCTTTTTACCCATTCGCCAAGTGTGCAAGTTAGGTGGGTCGACAACATATTCCTGTCATGTGACGCACATGCCGTCACTAGTGTCGTATAGAATATATCAGACGTGTTTTCCTGTGGAGGAATCGGTTGACCTATGACCTTGCGATCAAATATTTTCGGTTCCCATTGGAGAGGCACGTCCTTTTGTCTACTAATCGCACGGTTTTGCGGTGCGGTCGCAACACACACACTAAACTTATTACAGTGAACAGAGACATCAATGAACAAAAGGACAGATCATAACTTTGCAAAAATAAAGTAAGTAAAATTTCCACTCGAGGGAACACTTGAACCAAGGACCTCTCGCTCCACAGCTGCTCACGCTAACCACGGGACCATGTCGCGCCCATGTTCACATCATCCTTGATGTTGCCCATGGGCTACTCAGTTTGTATATTTTGCTTATTTTTTCATAGTTCCACACAACTTCTTCCTGTTTTCTCAATTGATCTGTGTTCAGTTTTTCAAGGCCTATCCACTGTGCCAAATTATAACTAAATCTGAGGGGGGTGCGATGGGGAAGTTCCCTTGTTAGTAAATGAAATACAAACTGCGACTTGCTGAGGATATTACTGTTAATAATGATGACAGTCTTTTTGTTGCACCTATCTGCGTCTCAGTTGTATGGTGAGTGGCAACTTTCCTTTTCATAATATTATTAATAAGATGAGATATTCTATAATACATCATCATCTCAAAAATTTTGAAAAGTGGTTTCAGCAGTGAAACAGGTCACTAGTTATCTTTTTAGAGGGATTTAAGAATGGCAGTACCTCTGGAAAAATGCTTTGAGTTAGTGATGCATTATGTATTTCAGATTAGACCAGGCTTATTATATGGGAATAAATCTTTAGTACTCTTGTTAGAAACACCATCAAAACCAGATTAGCTTTTATTTTTCAGATACCATACAATTTTCCTAATTTCAGCAGAAGAAGAAATTGGTTATATACTCATTTGATTGGATTTTATTAGAATTAATTTTTTCAACACACTTACGTGATTTTTCTGTAACTGTTTGTCCCTACACTTTCTATTATATTTAAGAACTGGTTATTAAATAAATTTGCTATCCATTACTCATTATTTATAACCCTTCTATTCAGTTCAATAGTGATTTCTTTATGAGGCTGGTTGTCTTCCTCTTGCTTCACATTACATTTAGGCGTAAGTCTATTATTGAAATTACTAATTTCTCACATTATGTGCATGTTCCTTGATTTTTAACAACTCTCTCTTTAGCAATTTTGAGTACTTTTTGTAGTGTGCAACTACTGCAGGATCCCTACTTCTTTTAGCCAAAAGACATTTCCCTTATTCTTTCACAAGATACTTTAATCCCTCTAGTGACCCACAGTTTTTTAACATTGCTGTTTCTGATAAGCTTATGTGGAGAGTTATTTTAAAATAATGACAATTTTGTCATGGAACAGATTAAATTTTATGTTGTCATTTGGTTCGATACAAATTTCACCCTAGGTCATCTCCTGTAAACTATTCTTAAAAACATTTGTCATGGAGTCAATCATTTAAACTGATTTCCACTAAGGAGTATTCGTGTTGTAAGGCAATATCTTATTCATCATAACTAACTGTGCATCATAATCAGAGAAAGCATTTGTTACTTGGTAAACAGTTATTTTATTGCTTTGAGCTTCACCAAAGGAAACATTATCAATCAGTGTCTTACTGTCTTTATCCACCTGTGTTGGAAAGTTAATTACTGAGATCAAATTGTAGGATCCAAATAGTTAGACCAAACATTAAGAGAGACCCACACAATTTGTGATCCAAGCAACCTGCCCTTCTTTCCAACCTTTCCTAATCTATCGTTCTTCTCTTCCCCAAGGAAAAAACTAACAATTAAGAAAGCTGGGACAGCTTTTTTTAAAAATGTGTGTATCAGTAGTAGTTACGATTTCACTTGATACAAAAACCATGAAACATTGGTGTACCAGCAAAACTTTACAGTTGATATCCGCAAAACAGAAAAAAGTGTAAAATTTATATAGCAATTTTTATTAATGCAATAAGCTCAAAATATGTCACCAACCATTTATGAGAAAGAAAAATGCTCCTGTTTCATTGGCTACTGCACGAGCAATTAGTGTCTTTCCTGTACCAGGAGGCCCATAAAGCAGTATGCCTCGAGGTGGTTTGACACCTATGGCTTTGAAGAGACTCGGGTGACGTAACGGCAATTCAACCATCTCTTTTATCTGTGCAAGCTGTTTCCTGCAACCACCTATATCATCATAGCCGACAGCATTCAATGCCTCCTCTTCTTCCTAAGCACACAAAAATTGTTTTACAAATGTCTGCAATTGTTTGGATGTATAAATATGCATAGAAAAGTATTGCTTATTAGGTGAAATTAAACAATAGTACAAATTTGATACCTCACGTTTTATTGGATCTCCCTCACAATGAATGACTGTGTCTGGAGCAACAATGCAATATGGCGAAGGATCAGTTTCAACTACTTTGAATTCCACAGCCCTCATGCCGCCTCGTACAATGAAAGTATCATCCTTGTGTATGGGTCGGTACGCTTCAAGGAAATATGGTTTGAGATATACCTCAAACAAATTCCTAAAATAGTCATATACATATGAAAAACTAAATTATTGTATTTGAAAGGCATAAAGTTCATGCAATAGTATACACAAAAAAATAGACCCCTGAAAGCAAAAACATTATGAACCAAATCAGATATGTGTGTGTGTATTTCTTCAGAAGCTGACAAAATTTAGAAGATACAATGCCATTAAACATGAATTATTTTCTTACCCAGTTAAGCCTTCAACTGTGTCATCAATTGGGAGAACATGTATCCTTTTGCCATATTTAACATCAGGACATGACTGGACTGAGACAATATCTGATAATCGGACTCTCAAATTATTCCTAACAACACGGTTCATCCGTATTTTTTCATCTGGGCAGCTGTCATCTGACAGAACAATGCATACAGTTTCTTTTCGCCGTTTTCCTTTCAGAAGAACAGAGTCTCCCCTGAACAGTTGCAGTTCATCCATTTTGGCCTGAAAGAGCAAAGCACACCATAAACATTATCTGTTAATTTCCAATATATCTTCTCCACATAATATCTGAATTATTACATATCTTAAAACGATTACCAGAGCTGCAATAGAGGACATTATCCAGTAATTACATTTTCAGGTTGACCAAGCAAAGTATGTTGATAATGGACGTGGCTCATTTGTGTACAATCTGTGACTAGCTTTAGCCATGGATGTACAGGCAATAGCATCACTTAATAATGTATTATACATGGAAAAGGAAAAATTTTTCCACTCTGTCTTTAGCATACACAAGTTCACTCACACACAGGTTTTATTTACTCGAGTGGCAGACAATATGGCAAAAGTTTCATACAAGTAAACTGAGTAGTGTGAAAGGCTTATATTGTTTTAAGCTGTCATTTATGAAAGAGGATAAAATCCAGGGGTGGAATGTAACTTAATACTTTTTAATAACATACTTCACATACCCACCAGACAAACAGATCACCCAGTAACAATATCACATACTCTTACTCCAAGGCACTGGTTTCAAATTAACTACAGAACATTAGCACAAGGAATGGTGAACAGAAAATTTAGGCCACTACCTTTTCACCCCTTGCCAGTCACATCCTGATCATGGAATATCTTCCCCACTGTGATACAGAGCAGTGTGTACGTTAGCTATCTTCTTCTTCTTCTTCTTCTTCTCCTCTCTCTCTCTCTCTCTCTCTCTCTCTCTCTCTCTCTCTCTCTCTCTCTTTTTTTAGGCGCAGAACTGCTATGGTCATTAGCGCTCGGTCAGTGACTTAGGAAACAGTAAAAACCGAAAATGGAAACCAGCAGCAATGGAAACGAAACTAAAAAAATTGGAGAAACTAAAAGCAGAAGGAAGGCTTAAAAATCCACTACAGAAAGGGGCAGCCGACCTCGAAAGCCCCAGTGTGCGGAGGATGCCTGTCCTCCAACAGGTATCGTATGCTCTCTCCAGATCAAAAAATATTGCTACTGTTTGGCGTTTCCGGAGAAAATTGTTCATGATATAAGTGGAGAGAGAAACAAGATGGTCAACTGCAGAAAGATGCTTTCGGAAACCGCATTGGGCTGGTGTTAAAAGGCTGCGGGACTCCAGCCACCAAGCTAAACGGCAATTCACCATACGCTCCAAAACCTTACATACACTACTAGTGAGAGAAATGGGGCGATAGCTAGAAGGGAGATGTTTGTCCTTTCCAGGTTTCGGAACAGGAACGACGATAGCTTCCCGCCATCGTCTAGGAAAAGTACTGTCGGTCCAAATTCGATTATAAATGCGAAGGAGGTAACGCAGACTATGGGTTGATAAATGCAGCAACATTTGGATGTGGATACCATCCGGTCCTGGGGCGGAGGAGCGAGAAGAATAGAGTGCATGTTGGAGTTCCCGCATGGAGAAAACAGTATTATAGCTTTCGCGATTTTGAGAGAAGGAAGCAAGAGGTTGCACTTCCGCTGCACGTTTCTTCGGGAGAAACACTGGCGGGTAATTTGAAGAGCTCGAAATCTCAGCAAAGTGTTTACCCAAGGAGTTAGAAATTGCGACGGGGTCCACTAACGTATCACGCGCGACAGTGAGCCCAGAGACCGGGGAGAAACTAGGCGCAGCTGATAACCGTCGAATCCGACTCCAAACTTCCGAGGAGGGAGTGAAGGTGTTAAATGAGCTAATAAAGAATTTCCAACTTGCCTTCTTGCTATCGCGGATGACGCGACGGCATCGCGCACAGAACTGCTTATAGCAGATACAGTTGGCCAAAGTAGGATGGTGGCGGGAAACGCGAAGAGCCGTCGCCGCTCACGTGTTGCGTCACGGCATGCCTCGTTCCACCAAGGAACTGAGGGGTGCCGGGGCAATTCGGAGGTGCGTGGTATTGAACGTTCCGCAGCTGTAAGTATAACGTCGGTAATATGTGTGACTTCATCGTCGACGCTAGGAAAGTGACGGTCATCGAATGTCGCTAGAGACGAAAAAAAGTGTCCAATCGGCTTGGGCAAACTTCCAGCGTCGCGGGCGCATATAGGGCAGTTGAGGATGCAATCTAAGGACACATGGAAAGTGATCACTCGAGTGTGTATCATCAAGGACGAACCATTCGAAGCACCGAGCTAGCGGAACAGTACCGACCGGAAGGTCCAAATGAGAGAAATTTGTCGTGGAAGCAGACAAAAATGTAGGGACCCAGTGTTGAGGCAAAGTAGAAGCAGACAAAAATGTAGGGACCCAGTGTTGAGGCAAAGTAGATCTGCTTGGTGGAAGAAGTCTAGCAATAGTGAGCCACGTGGACAAGGATGTGGAGATCCCCAAAGCGGGTGGTGGGCATTGAAGTCCCCAACCAGCAAATAGGGGGGTGGAAGCTGACCAAGAAGATGAAGGAGATCAGCTCGTGCCATTGGTGTGGACAATGGAATGTATACGGTACAAAGAGAAAAGGTATATCCAGAAAGGGAAAGACAGACAGCGACAGCTTGGAAGGAAGTGTTTAAGTGGATTGGGTGATAATGGACAGTATCATGGAGAAGAATCATGAGTCCTCCATGGGCTGGAGTGCCTTCAACAGAGGGGAGATCAAATCGGACGGACTGAAAATGGGGGAGAACAAAGCGGTCATGGAGACGCAGCTTTGCTTCCTGAAGACAGAAGATGACCGGCGAGTAGGATCGTAAGAGGATCAACAATTCATCCCGATTGGCTCGAATGCCGCAGATATTCCAGTGGATAATGGACATAGGGTGAACAGAAAATGGAGGAATGTGACCAAGGTTGCTGTCAACTCAACAACTGCTCAGAGCTTGCGACCGACAGCATGGAATGGCATTCAGCCGAAGGCAGAAGATCCTGATCCATAGGTTGTTCAGGAGCAGCTCCTGCCACCAGCGATCGGCCGGTTGATCAGCCGCCAGCAGTGCGCCTCGGCGACACAGAAGACGGCCGAGGGCGATTTCCGCCAGGTGGTGTTGTAGATGAGACACGCCTTGGCGGAGGAGGAGATGAACTGGGTTTCTTATTAGCCTTCTTGGAAATATGATGTTTAGATGAAGGAGGAACTGATGGTTGTGAAGTTGGGGTACATACAAAATCTTCACAACTATGCTCTTTTTTTGAAGTCTTGGTGTCTGACTTTTGGGCTCGAGATTTAGCAGAACCCGATGAAGGGTGAGCCGTAGAGTGGGCAGGCGAAAGTGGTGAGGTTGAACGGGCGATCTTTGCGCTGGCCAATCTGACGACCGTGGCACTACAGGTGAGGTCGCAAGTCTGCGTGGCCACCTCCTTTGTTGGACGAGGAGAAGCAAGGACAGTGCTGTATTTTCCTGTCTGAGGCACGGTGGGCTGTCGACTGGCGAATAATTTTAAAGCAGCAAAGGTCGACACCTTTCCCATCACTCTGATTTCCTGGATGAGCTTTTCGTCTTTAAAAATGGGGCAATCTCGAGAGAAAGCAGCGTGGTCACCCATACAGTTGATGCAGCGAGGGGATGGAGGTGGACAAGCACCCTCATGGGCATCCTTGCCACACGTAACACATTTGGCCAGATTGGAACAGGACTGGCTGGTGTGATTGAACAGCTGACACCGATAGCAACGCGTAGGGTTTGGGACGTAAGGGCGAACGGAAATTATCTCATAGCCTGCTTTGATTTTGGATGGGAGTTGAACTTTGTCAAATGTCAAGAAGACAGTGCGGGTTGGAATGATGTTCGTGTCAACCCTTTTCATAACTCTATGAACAGCTGTTACGCCCTGGTCAGACAGGTAGTGCTGAATTTCGTCGTCAGACAATCCGTCGAGGGAGCGTGTATAAACTACTCCACGCGAGGAATTTAAAGTACGGTACGGTTCCACCCGGACAGGGAAGGTGAGGAGAAGTGCAGTACGCAGCAATTTTTGTGCCTGGAGGGCACTGACTGTTTCTAACAACAAGGTGCCATTCCGTAATCTGGAACAAGACTTTACAGGACCTGCAATTGCGTCGACACCTTTCTGAATAATGAAAGGGTTGACCGTGGAGAAGTCGTGACCTTCATCAGACTGAGAACAACAAGGAACTGTGGCAACGATGGAAGAACTGTCTGTGGCTGAGACTCAGTGAACTTACGCTTGTGAGCAGACATAGTGGAAGGTGAGGAAACCATTGCGGAAGAATCCCTCATGATTACCGGCATCTCCGATGGCGCGTTCCTCCCTTGTGGGGGCCCTCTCTGAGGGCACTCCCGCCTTAGGTGATTGTTCACACCTCAGGTCACACCTCCCAACAAACGGACGAAGGGAGGGACCAGTCGGCACTTTCGGAAGGTATCAGTTCGGCTAATCACCCCTCCCTGGGCCTGGCCGTTACCAGGGGGTACGTACGTGTCCAACCTGTCTACCCGGGGCGGGGAATTACGGGTTACCTCGTCGCCGGCTACGCACAAAAATGCGTGGGTCGGCCTTCAGACACGCACAGGAAGGAAGGAAGAAAGAGAAAAACAAAGAAAGGGAAAGGAAAGAAGAGAGGTCTCAAACGCCGCAGCGGCGAAAAGGGTAAAGAGAAGAGGTAAGGAAAAGAGAAGGACAAAGGAAGGATGAAGACATACAAGCAGAGAAGGCGAAGAATGCATTACATTTACGAGCGTCCGTCTCCAGACATAGGCACAAACCATACTCCCAGAGGGGGAGAAAGGGAAGGAGAGAGCCAGAGGTGAGGGGAGGGGGGGCGAAGATGGGGGATAGGGAAGGATGCGGAAAAGGAAGGTATGCAGCCCGGAAAGGAAGGAGGGCCACATTAGCTCGGGGTCCCGTGCTCGCTACGCACGTATCCACAAAAGAGTTGTGGACCCCCTGGGGGGCGTTAGCTATCCTGATCAAGGCGTTCAAGTTTAAGTGATGGTGATGCTTCTTCAATGCGTATATTAATCTTCTAACATACTGCACAAATGGAAACACACACACACACACACACACACACACACACACACACACACACACACACACACACACACGAGCTTTCTTCTATTCTAATCTGGCACACTCAACAACAACAAATTCATACACACTTGGATGTAAGACACAGAAACAATGTTCCCAACCTGGATAAAGTGGTAAATATGCAATACTGAAATTTTATATTGACTAAATTGTTTCAGATTATGCCTTCAAGGCACACATGTACTAACCTGTGACAATGCAACAACAGAGTTGTCATCACTCACAGCTTCTTCAACAATTAGCCTATTTGGACGATCCTTTTTGCGAAGAATTGCAGTGGCCAAGTCATCAGGACTGCAAACAAAATACTTTTATTGAGTTTTGACACAATAAAACAGTAATTATCACTCACAGAGCATTTTCCATGTGATTTACAAGTGACAAAGAAGAAACACATTAAATTACCCTAATTCTTTCACATCAGATAAAAATATATTTCTAAACTTTTTATTTTGAACAATGAATGGCACTCATATGAGGATGAATGCTGTCACCAGAAAATGAATCCCTATTCAGTTTTCTCCGATAGCCATATTTCTTAATTTAGCATAATTCAATGACACACAACTACAAGAGTAATTTTGCATATCAATACTTCACTGCATGCCTATTAAGAGATGTTGTTGTTGTGGTCTTCAGTCCTGAGACTGGTTTGATGCAGCTCTCCATGCTACTCTATCCTGTGCAAGCTTCTTCATCTCCCAGTACCTATTGCAACCTACATCCTTCTGAATCTGCTTAGTGTATTCATCTCTTGGTCTCCCTCTACGATTTTTACCCTCCACGCTGCCCTCCAATACTAAATTGGTGATCCCTTGATGCCTCAGAACATGTCCTACCAACCGATCCCTTCTTCTGGTCAAGTTGTGCCACAAACTTCTCTTCTCCCCAATCCTATTCAATACCTCCTCATTAGTTATGTGATCTACCCATCTAATCTTCAGCATTCTTCTGTAGCACCACATTTCGAAAGCTTCTATTCTCTTCTTGTCCAAACTATTTATCGTCCATGTTTAACTTCCATACATGGTTACACTCCATACGAATACTTTCAGAAATGACTTCCTGACACTTAAATCTATACTGGATGTTAACAAATTTCTCTTTTTCAGAAACGCTTTCCTTGCCATTGCCAGCCTACATTTTATATCCTCTCTACTTCGACCATCATCAGTTATTTTGCTCCCCAAATAGCAAAACTCTTACTACTTTAAGTGCCTCATTTCCTAATCTAATTCCCTCAGCATCACCCGACTTAATTAGACTACATTCCATTATCCTTGTTTTGCTTTTGTTGATGTTCATCTTATATCCTCCTTTCAAGACACTGTCCATTCCGTTCAACTGCTCTTCCAAGTCCTTTGCTGTCTCTGACAGAATTACAATGTCATGGGCGAACCTCAAAGTTTTTATTTCTTCTCCATGAATTTTAATACCTACTCCGAATTTTTCTTTTGTTTCCTTTACTGCTTGCTCAATATACAGATTGAACAACATCGGGGAGAGGCTACAACCCTGTCTTACTCCCTTCCCAACAACTGCTTCCCTTTCATGTCCCTCGACTCTTATAACTGCTATGTGGTTTCTGTACAAATTGTAAATAGCCTTTCGCTCCCTGTATTTTACCCCTGCCACCTTTAGAATTTGAAAGAGAGTATTCCAGTCAACATTGTCAAAAGCTTTCTCTAAGTCTACAAATGCTAGAAACGTAGGTTTGCCTTTCCTTAATCTTTCTTCTAAGATGGGATTAAGAGATGGGATTTAATAAATAAAGAACATATATAAATGGCTTCATACATATTTATGACCCATCATATTCCACAATTACAATCTTGTGTCCTTTTTTATACAACATGTAAAAATATATATCTCAAACACACATGCGACTCATCACCAAGTACAAGAATTGACTTCAAAATTATAATTGTGATTAACAAATAAAACTGAACTGACTGTGCACAGCACAATAATGCTACCTGCAATTAGGAAGCATGTAAACCAACTTTTATGCCTCCCCACACACAGTTTATCTTCCATGTGAGATGTCAAACCTCCCCCCCAAAGCAAAAAACAACCTGTCGTAACATACATCTCTCTCCCCCCCTTCAAGTGTGTGCATATATTGAGAATCAATGTTTATAAAGGGAATTAGGCCTATCAACATAGAAGACTGACTCCAAATGCACAATTGCTATAGGTCAATATCTGTGCTCTGTTAGCTGTGATGCTGGGCAAGCCACACACAACCCAGTAATCTCTGCGTCTGCAAGTAAAAGCTTCATCAACAGGCACCCATCACTCTTGAGAAGGTATGGAATACAAATGGGTCATTGTCCCACTAATACATTTTGTGTTAACCATATTTCTCTTCCATGGTTTACAGACAAGACAAGGATGAAAAGACAACCTCTTGAGAATACAATTTTTATGCACTGTAAGATCATTGTTTTCACTCACAAACATACTAAAACACAAAATAGCAATAACACAGGTAAGTAGTTATCAATGGTTATCATTAAATATTCCAATGTCATCTACAAAGGATCCCTAGGTTAAATATGAAATACTATTAAATTTTATAACTCAGGATGTAATTGAGATATTTATTGGTAGTTTGCTTCTGTAAGTACAGTAACTCAAATTGTTTTCAGTGCTTGCTTGCAGCATTTAGTACCTCATGTACAGAACTGCTTTATTCATGTAAATGTGTGTCAGTAGCCATGGGGACTCTGCAGCAAAGTCTGTTACACTGGTAGAACATTGTTTTTGGTACACACAGTATGATCTACCAGATCCGAGCCACCACATTCGCACAATAGCATATTATTACACCTGCGAAACACTTCGAGAGAAGTGAAATACAGATTAGTTGTCTGCAAATCAATATGTATTAGATGTGTATACAAACATTTAGTTACTATTGTGGACACATATCATCAATATCTCAATTACATCAAGTTATTACCTTTAATATCACTATCTTTAACCCAGACACCCAGCATTTACAGACATAGCTTAGCACCATTGCTTTACAAGTGGTCTAATCTCAGCTGAACATCACAGATTTCTTTGAAATTATGTATGTACATTCACACATGTTCCCAGTGAGCACAGATAAGATTGTACTTCATCAATATAATACTTGCAGATATACAGTCATTTGTTTGACCCCAACGCACAGCATCAACAGTGCACCCATTTTCTTCAAAAAGTAAATACACAAATAAAAACAAAACTAGAACTTTTACAATTTTGTGTGTTCACTTAAGCAATTAAGCAAAATAATTAAAAGAGATTCCTTCAGTAACTTTCACGTTGATAACTGGAAGCAAAATTGGATGAAAACATAGATGACTGAGAAAAACTTAGGTTTGGCTTTTCATATCTCCCAAAGTAATTGCAGCACAATTCAGAAATGTTCCACATAACTTACCAATACAAGGTCTAAGAATATAAAATTTCATACTTTTACTGCTTTCCAACAGTTTACAAACTGAGTGCAAAGTTGACAATTTTTGTAAAAATGCCAAAAAAATGGGTATTCTTTGCCAATCAAAAACAAGTTTTCTGCTCACCAAACTCAAAACCATTTCCATTAGAAAGACCACATTCTAAACCACCTAAAACACTGTATTGAGTTTTGCAATGCGAGCATACAAGGCTCCAAAAAAACCATGAAAAGGTGGAGGTGCACTGCAAATACAGCCGTAATACAACACTGGTACTCAAATTTAACTTCTTTTACTTACTATGATCTACATTTGATAAATACTTTCTGGGGAAGGTGTTATCGAAAGTACTATGACTATAAAGTGAGATCGAGTCAGAAGAAATTTCAGGGCAGGGAGGAGGGGAGATTTAATTGTCATGACTCATCTGGACATTTCAGCCTGCTAAAGTAACCATAGAATCAAACAGGTTATAAACTTCAAAATAACTGTGCATTGTGAAAGTACTGGATAACAAGGTCGTAAAATTGTTGCGTGACAGCTGCAACAAATTGTATAAATTACCGTTAAGTTTTACACCACTGTGCAAATTTTGGTCGAGATCACAGTAGACTTACTTTTTTTCCGGAAAGAACATACTAGGGCTATCCACAAAGTACATTACGTTTTGGAATTAAAAATAAATGAAGTACTGGAAATTTTTTTTATTATATACAGATGAAAGCCACACTTAAATACTACTTTTCTACATAGTTGCCATTTAAATTAAGGCACTTATCGTAGCGATGGACGAGCTTGGAAATTCCTTCGTCGTAAAATTCGGCCCCCTGCGCATTCAACCACGTGGTTACCTCTTCTTTTGGGACAGAAAAGGTGTGATTTTTGTGGATTTCCTGGAAAGAGGCACTACAATAAACTCTCAAAGGTATTGCCAAACTCTGCACAACCTCAGAAGAGCAATACAAAACATCGCAGGGTAAAGTTGGGCTCAAAGATCTTGCTGATTCACGAGAACGCCCGGGCCCACACGGCAAATGCCACTCGAGAAGTTCTCGAATCTTTTAAGTGGGTGTTGTTTCCTCATCCGCCGCACAGTCCCGACCTGGCACCGAGCGACTTCCACTTATTCCCAGCAATGAAGAAGTGGTTGGCTATGCAGCGTTTTGATGACGATGCACACCTTCAAGAAGAGGTAACCACGTGGTTGAAGGCGCAGGGGGCCGAATTTTACGACGAAGGAATTTCAAAGCTCGTCCATGGTTACGATAAGTGCCTTAATTTAAATGGCAACTATGTAGAAAAGTAGTATGTAAGTGTGGCTTTCATCTATATTTAATAAAAAAAAATCCAATACTTTATTTATTTTTAATTCCAAAACATAATGTACTTTGTGGATAGCCCTTGTATGTTAGAGAATTTTGAGTATGTTCATTATTGTACAGTGCTATTGAAGCACTAGTTAATAATTATGTTCAAGCAATTTTGTGTAACAATGTACTGATACAAAATAGTGCTGCTAAGCTCCATAGCAGCTTAACCACTGCTCGTTTCTTTTAAAATGAGAAAACCAACAACCTCATGGCCATAGTGACCACTCCCGATAACAGTGCAATAGCAGCCTCGAGTGGGTTTCTTTCCCACAGGTTCCCAAGCCTGATAAAGGTTCCTTTCCATAGAATTCCACGAATAATGATACACTTATTTAACTGTCAGAAGCCAAAGGTAAAAGGTCTTTTAGAAGCCTCAGCTTATATTTAATTCAAACTAATTGAATTTATGTTATAGATTTCATTAATTTGCTATACAATGTCATGAGGAAAACTATATTGCCAGCTAGATCTTTCCCATGATAGTATTGGAATAACTGCAATAACTTGCTGTTCTGGAATTCAGCACTTGTCACTCCTCTATAGCTAATAAAGCACATTTGCTGGGCCACTGGGTACATAAAGCTTACAAATGCAGCTTTCTACTTGGCAGACATTTCACAAATATTTCCAATCCACCAATCTTCTTCATAAATGCATGCAGCTTATTGTCCTGGCTGGAGGTACTGCATTAACATGTTTCCTCCACTACCATAATTAATTTTGGCCACAAAAGATGATGCACCATTTGAAACTCTGTTGGGCTAAATTGTTTATTCATCAGTTGGCTTAAGGTGATGACTGTCTCTAATTCCTGTTAGAGTATATCCATGTTTGAGTCTCTTCTTGAAATTTTGCTCAATTTCTTCTTTGCTGTTTGTAGTAGTAGTTGTTGTTGTTGTGGTCTTCAGTTCTGAGACTGGTTTGATGCAGCTCTCCACGTCAATCTATCCCGTGCAAGCTCCTTCATCTCCCAGTACCTACTGCAACCTACATCCTTCTGAATCTGCTTAGCGTATTCATCTCTTGGTCTCCCTCTAAGATTTTTACCCTCCACGCTGCCCTCCAATGCTAAATTTGTGATCCCTTGATGCCTCAGGACATGTCCTACCAACTGATCCCTTCTTCTGGTCAAGTTGTGCCACAAACTTCTCTTCTCCCCAATCCTATTCAACACTTCCTCATTAGTTATGTGATCTACCCATCTAATCTTCAGCATTCTTCTGGAGCACCACATTTCGAAAGCTTCTATTGTCTTCTTGTCCAAACTATTTATTGTCCATGTTTCACTTCCATACATGGCTACACTCCATACAAATACTTTCAGAAACGACTTCCTGACATTTAAATCCATACTTGATGTTAACAAATTTCTCTTCTTCAGAAACACTTTCCTTGCCATTGCCAGTCTACATTTTATATTCTCTCTACTTTGACCCTCATCAGTTATTTTGCTCCCCAAATAGCAAAACTCCTTTACTACTTTAAGTGTCTCATTTCCTAATCTAATTCCTCAGCATCACACAACTTAATTAGACTACATTCCATTATCTTCGTTTTGCTTTTGTTGATGTTTATCTTATATCCTCCTTTCAAGACACTGTCCATTCCGTTCAACTGCTCTTCCAAGTCCTTTCCTGTCTCTGACAGAATTACAATGTCATCGGCAAACCTCAAAGATTTTATTTCTTCTCCATGGATTTTAATACCTACTCCTAATTTTTCTTTTGTTTCCTTTACTGCTTGCTCAATATACAGATTGAATAACATCGGGGAGAGGCTACAACCCTGTCTCACTCCCTTCCCAACCACTGCTTCCTTTTCATGCCCCTCGACTCTTTGTAATTGCCATCTGGTTTCTGCACAAATTGTAAATTGCCTTTCGCTCCCTGTATTTTACCCCTGCCACCTTTAGAATTTGAAAGAGTATTCTAGTCAACACTGTCACAAGCTTTCCCTAAGTCTACAAATGCTAGAAACGTAGGTTTGCCTTTCCTTAATCTTTCTTCTAAGATAAGTCGTAAGGTCAGTATTTCCTCACGTGTTCCAACATTTCTACGGAATCCAAACTGATCTTCCCCGAGGTCGGCTTCTACCAGTTTTTCCATTCGTCTGTAAAGAATTCGCGTTAGTATTTTGCAGCTGTGACTTATTAAACTGATAGTTCGATAATTTTCACATCTGTCAACACCTGCTTTCTTTGGGATTGGAATTATTATATTCTTCTTTAAGTCTGAGGATATTTCACCTGTCTCGTACATCTTGCTCACCAGATGGTAGAGTTTTGTCAGGACTGGCTCTCCCAAGGCCATCAGTAGTTCTAATGGAATGTTGTCTACTCCTGGGGCCTTGTTCGACTCAGGTCTTTCAGTGCTCTGTCAAACTCTTCACGCAATATCGTATCTCCCATTTCATCTTCATCTACATCCTCTTCCATTTTCATAATATTGTCCTCAAGTACACTGCCCTTGTATAGACCCTCTTCTTTGCTAATGAAAGGTAATGTAATGCCATTAATGCTCTCAGAGCAACAGCGTGACAGATTGGACCTACAGCCAGGAAAATACTCCGCATGTTGGATTGGAAATATTTGAGACTTCCGCTGAGTGCAAGGACATTTTAATGAGCCTTATGTCCTCGCATCACCTAGCAAATTCATTTTATTGGCATCAAGGAGCAACAAGTGCTGTGGTCCACAAGAGCACTTTACTGCAGTTATTCCAGCACCAACAGTGACACTGTTTTACCACCCAATAGTTTTCCTGATGGCAGTCTACAAAAAATTAATGAAAGCTGCAAAAACGTAGTTTCAAGTAAACAGAAGGTTAGGATCCTAAAAGAACTTCTAGCTTTGGCCTCTAACAAAGAAGTGTATCATCATGTTTGGGATCCTATGTAAAGAAACCCACTGGAGGATGTTACTGCATGGCTATTGGGCATGGCTACTCAGGCCATTTCTTACTTGAAAAGAAACCAGACGTGGTCAAATCAGCATGGACCATATCAACAAATTTACAGAATTTTTCATCAATACACTAATGTTCCACATTAACTGCAAACTAGGCAAATCCAATATATCTTCTTCTTCAGCACTACAGCCATTGGTGGGCCTTTGCCTCCTAAACAATCTTCCTCCATATCTCTCTGTTCTCAACTTTTTTCTTCCATCCACGGATCCTCTCTTGGCAAGGTCAGCCAGAATATTGTCCATCTGTCTAGCTCTTTGTCTGACCTCCTTCCTGGTAGAACACAGTCTAGCATTCATTATTCAAAACACAATATATGTTACACTTTAAACCAGAATTAAATTATCTTGTCAACTGTATTGTACAATGAAAGGGCATACTAAAAATTCTCTTCAACAAATCCTTTCTAAAACAAAATAATATGGCAGACTGCTATGAACTTCACCAAAATTTACACAACGTGGCAATGGTGTAAAACTTAAGGCAATTTATTCAATGTGCAACTGTATGCAACAATTTTACTACCTCAACGTCCAGTGAAATTCGAAGATTGTAAACCGATTGATTCTGTAGTTGTATAGCACAAAACAAGGCTGAAACACCTTGAGAAGTCATGACAAATGACACCCCCTTTCCTGAATTTTTTGAGTTCTGACTCAATTTCATTTGCTAGTTGTCACAACTTCTGTATTACCTTCTCTGGAGAGTTCTAAACAACTGTAAAACACAGTAAGATGTGACGTTTGAATACCAGTGGAATATGTACTCACACTGCAAAACTAAAAGTTTTTTAGGTGGTTTAGAATTTGGTCTTTCTCATGAAAACTGTTTAAGACTATGTAGAAGAATTTCATAAAAGTTGGATAAAAATCCCATTTACTGTCATTTTTATAAAAATTGTCAACTTTTCCCTCAATTTGTAAACAACTGGAAAGCACTAGCAGTACAAGATTTTATATTCTAAGAGCTTGTGTTGGCAGGTCATTCCAGGCAAAGTTTCAGGTTTATCCCGCAATTACTTCCAGCAATATAAAAAGCTGAACTTAACATTTTTTTCAAGTGTGTTTTTTCAGCCAACTTTGCTTCAATTTATCCATGACTGCCTAGTTTTGTTTCTTTCAAGATAATATCGTTGGCACTATTATGCCTCAAAGTCGTTGAACACTCATGGGTACACTGTTTAAAGCTGTGCTATGGGGTCAAACCAATGACTACATCTTTGGAAGTATTGAATAGGCAACTGCATTACTTTACCAATTTTACTGGGAACATTTGCGAACACCCAAATAAAGTTTTATCAAAATCCTATGTGGTCATGCAGTAACCCCTAGACCACTTGAATGGAATGACCCTTTACGAGAACAATTTGGAACATAACCCATTCATTTCTTTATATGACGGTTACACTGGAAATGAAAGTCTAACTCTTCCAATATTTCATCTTGATATGTCAAGGGTTATATGAGCACATGTAGCAGAAAAAAATTTTAGCTCCTGAGGTCAATGTAGGCCTGAAATGCCTTCTTGTAAGCACCAAACAACAGATAAGGGGAGTGGTTTGCAAGGCAAAATTTATGTGCAAGATATTTTGCACAGACACACAAAAAAATACTATTGTGGGGATGGAAGCACTGTCTGTTGTACACTACACAGCAACCTTTCTCCCCACAGCAAACAGAAACTGTGGGTTATGTTCCACTTCTGGACATTATTACTGAGCACTTAAGAACTCAAAAAATTAACATCGCTAACAATGCGAGCTCAACCACCCAAATCAACACTAGCTCCTAACTATAATCTATCATAGATCCCTCTAACAAAAAATCAAGCCCAGTTCTTGGAAAAAGGCACAGGTCACAACGATCTACAAGAAGGGTGGTAAAAGTGATCCACAAAACTACCATCCAACTTCCTTGAAACCTATTTGTTGTAGAACCTTATATTCTGAGCTCAAACATAATGAGGTATCTAACAGAACGAACTCCTCAACGCCACCCAGCATGGATTCTGAAAAATTTGATCATATGAAACTCAACACTCACTTTCCTCACACGACATACTGAAATCTTTGGATGAAGGTGATCAGGTAGTAGCAGTATTTCTTGATTCACAAAAAGCATTTGAGTCAGCACCGCACCATTGCTCATTTTCAAAAGTATGATCATATGGGGCATCAAGTAAAATTTGTGACTTGATTGAGGACTATTTGGTAAGGAGCACACAGCATGTTATCTTGGATGGAGAGTTGTCATCAAATGAAATAATGTCAGGTGTGCCCCAGGGAAGTTTGTTCGAACCCTTGCTGTTCAGGTTGTGTATTAATGACCTTGCAGTAACATCAGTCCTTTTGCAGATGATGCAGTCGTCTATAATGAAGTACTGTCTAAAAGAAGCTGCATAAATATTCAGTCAGATCTTGACACGATTTCAAAGTGGTGCAAAGATTGGCAACTTGCTTTAAATTTTCATAAATGTAAAATTGTGCACTTCACAAAATGAAAAAATGTACCCTAAGACTATAATATCAATGGGGTCACTGTTGGAATCTACCAACTCATAAAAAGACCTAGGGGGTAACACTTTGTAGGGACATGAAATGGAATAACAACTTAGGTTCAGTCGTGGGTAAAGCAGATGGTAGGCTTCAGTTTATTGGGAGAATACTGGGGATGTGCAATCACTCATGTGACTGCTGCTACAATATTGCTGAAGTGTGTGGGACCCATGACAAATAGGACTAGCAGAGGATATTAAATGTATACAAAGAAGGGCAGCATGAATGGTCACATGTTTGTTTAATCCACAGGAGAGTGTCACAGAGATACTGAAGGAACTGAACTGGAAGACTCTTGCAGATAGATGTAAACCATGCTTAGAAAGCCTATTAACATAGCTTCAAGAACCAGCTACAAATGATGATTCTAGGAATATACTACAATCTCCTACATACTGCTCACATAGGGATTTTAAGAATAGGATTAGAATAGTTACTCCACACACATAAGCATTCAATCAATCTGGCCAGTCGGGTACTTGTAGCAAATAGGCTCAAAACAGAAATAGAAATGGTCCTAAGAAGAAAAACACATTTTGTCACAGATTCATTTAACTAAGCATGGAAGCATCACAGATGTGCATCCAACTCTAGTGGCATATGCTGCAAAAGGAGTATTGTTCATGATGGTGTGGTTTACTGTTAAAATCCTGTATGTGTTCATACTTGATTACTGTGATTATGATGATGTTGTAGCTGTTGGATTTAGGGCATTCTCTATTATCGTCACTGACGCTGCCTTACAGGATCTCAAAATATACATCTCTACATTTGAATGCTTAATGTTCTCAAAAGCAATGACACCCCAGTTAACACAGATAAGCACTGAGCTATGCCAACTCAAATATGTGGTTTGTCCGGCTAAGACTGCCTGTCATTTGTATATAGCTGTCAACTCAATAAAACAATAGGGGCCCAACCATCCGCTCAGAACTTACTGACACTTCTTCCCCAAAACTGCAGGTATAAGACCCCACATTCACAAGATTTTATATTGTGTTACACTGTTGCCATTGTCAGTGAGGATGGTGGACAAGATGTGTAGGGCCTGAAACACCCTGGATGATGTTTCAGAGGATGAACCAATGTCATAGTTGGTATCCTGGTGGAGCAGCCCACCAGCTGGGAAAAGGAACATGGGGCACCTAGCGATGCATCAGGGAACAGAGGTGTGGGATACAACTGTTGGGAGGAGGGATGCTGCAGGGAGGTCTCAACCTACAAACCTGCATCCACAGGAACCACCGATGGTACCCCAGGGCGCAAATTCTACCTGTGTGGTTGAGGGTTTTGCAAGGGTGGGTACCCAAACTCCAAGCGATACACAGATGGTACTGGATGGTGTGTCAATATTCCAAACACCATGGAGTATTAACCGTCTTAATGCACTGCTCATCTGTAACTGTTATCCACAAAGCTTTTGCTAGGCCCATACCACTGAACCTGGTGCAGGGGTATTGTCCAGTGTTTCAAATTTGGTGTTCTAAGGGCTGTGGTTTGAGAAGATGGAGAGAGTATGTGGCTGCTGCCCACAGACGAGCTCCGCTGTGCTACAGTCATGGACACAGGTGGTCCTGTAACTGTGACTATGGATGAAATTTTTCTGAGGCTAACTGCATGCAGTTCGTACTCCGCAATCTTCTTTCATTACCACCAGGTTTATTGTCAAGCACCCCCTTCCTTCTCACATCCAGCTACCAAATCACTCCCCACCTCTTCTTACACAAACTGCTGCAAGAACATAATTTAATTAACATTCAAACAACAAAACCAAAATTAAAGAGTAATGTCTCATTGACATGAAGACTTAAGTTCAAAATGGTTCAAATGGCTCTGAGCTTTCTGGGACTTAACTTCTGAGGCCATCAGTCCCCTAGAACTTAGAACTACTTAAACCTAACTAACCAAAGGACATCACACACATCCATGCCCGAGGCAGGATTCGAACCTGTGACCGTATCGGTCGCACGGTTCCAGCTTGTAGCGCCTAGAACTGCTCGGCCACCCCGGCCAGCCGAAGACTTAAGCGGTATAAACAAGTTTACAGAATTCAGAAAATCACTTCAACTACCCGCATGTAATTTTTGTTGTTCTTTTGTGTAAAGTAGTACAAGGAAGTAATGGATTATTATAAAGCATTTTCTGATGGGCAGCAGTTCTGTTCAAGCAGAATACTTATTATTGAAATACATAATTGCACTCTGTTGTATGTTGCATATAATAAATTTGAACAAATGTAAATTTCTAGATAAAGCAAGGTCCAGTTCAGTAGGTCCTTATGCAGCAGGCCTGTATAGTTCCATGACATTGCAATTTAACATTAAAAGTGACACTTGCTCTGAATGTGAAGAACACCTAACAGGCTCACTAAACACTTAATTTTTCAATACATGACTTATCCCTAATACTTCTGAAACAAAAGTGTGTGTATTCCACCATTCTAATCTCTTAGCTTCAGTAGCAAAGATCAGCCCACACTTTGGCCCTCTTGGTACATTCAAGCATGTCAATGAACCAAAATACCCTGGTGTAATTAGACAGAATGCAGACATATGAGGAAAAGGATAGTGTAATATTCTTAACTTTGTGAGCATACTTCTTTCAACTCCTGTCATTGACCATAATTTGTCATTTACCACCTCCTACACACGAGTTCCACTCATTCTGTGGTAACCTTCCCCTACCCATTCCACCACAGCTAAGAAGGTACTAACACGACTAAACCTGGCAGAGAAGCTAGCAGGTAGTACATGGAGAACAAATAATCAGTTCTCTGTGGAGCATTGCTTTCATTGGTATACTCCAGCAGTGAGGGCTGCAGCACTCTTTGAGGGGGGGCGGGGGGAAGCTGACTTAAATTTGAATGCAATTATGGGCACATGTACGATACATCAGCCACCAATACATCAAGTTTCTAAAAATGAATCAATTACTCTCCACAATAATTTACTCTTACCAGCTGGAAAAAAAACAACAAACCAGAAGACCACCATACAAAGAGAGAGTCGAAATGCTCTCCAATGGGTTCAACTGAGATGCTTACAGGATATGAGAGTCAAGTTAGGAAAACTTGGAACCTTAAACTTTTGACAACTCACCAGTAAATGTTAGAATCATTTTAGGAAGCTGAAGGGTGTAACTCAACAGATACCACACTACAGAAGGGGGCCTCTTGAACTGACAGTGCCTGTGACTTGTGATACTCATATAATGAGCCACATTGTGAGTGAGTACCCTAACCCCCTGTTAACATAACAGGTGTACACCTATGCAACAGTGCACCGAGCGTACATGTCAGGAACTGCCCAATTACATAAAGCACATGGGGTAGTCCTGGTGCAAGAAAGTCTTGATGGGACTGATTTCTTGTAAAGCTGTTCATTCAAATTAAAAATTTCTGATAGCTCAAGGTTTCTATTTATGGAGTAATTGTTTTTATTTCTGTTATTGTTATTTATTAATTAATATTCTCTTATACTACTACCACAGAATTATATTATTACTGTTCTGAATTTTGGACTGAACTATTTGTTTTATATTATGAAACATGGTGGAAGAAGAAGCTGTTGATCTAAATTGACGTTTATACAGACGTTTGCACATTGAAGATGCAGTTGTTTTTGGTGCTATTGCCCTGGCAGTGTCAGTAAATCTTAGGATTAGGACATGACAAAGATGACAAAATGTCAGATGTTGTTGGGTTCAAATCCTGTGTGGGAATAAGGGACAAAGGCAGTGGTACATATTCCCTACTACTAAAGGAATTTAAGCCCAAAGATCCACAGAAGTTTTGAAATTTCGTGAGACGACATGGGTCATTACAAGCTGCTCTAGATCACAAAGAATGGCATTCGCTTAAGTGACAAAATAGTGTAGGAGGCAGTTTCACCTAGCCAGAAGTAAGAATTAAACTATTTGACTATTTTGTGATTGGACACACTGGCTGACTTCTATGTATCTCCTTCCTGGCAAGCTGAAATAAACCAAAATATGCACTCAAATCAAATGTGACCTTCTGTCAATTATTGCACATACAAATCTAAAACAACACAGCAAGTGGCATTACAGTAGAGTCCAATTCCATCCATCTGCTTTGACCCATGATGTCATCAATACAGCAGAAATAGTTATTTCCAGTGTATGTATACAAAACGACAACAATGATGTCACAACATACACATGGCAACAAACGCGAAGAAAAATAAAAATGACAAGAAAACGTCTCGCTCCAAAAATAAAATGGAACTAACAACACAACTGCAGAAAATACACGGTTTATGGTGGGGACAAGCTAAATATGCAATAATAAAAAACACCACACCATCGCAAAACAAATAATATAAAAATATTAATCCCAACATTCTGCTATACCCATCACCACCGCAGATATTGATACCAAAAAATCAACTTATACAACTGAAAAGTGGAATATGATATTTCTCTTGGCCTTTATAACCCAACTGAAACTATCTATACCACAAAACCAGAACCAACAACTCCAAAAAGTGGAACCAAAACCTCGAAAACTCAAAAACGCAAATTTCCCATATACACTACATCAGTTAAAGCACAACAGACCTACCATAAAATACAACAAGCAAAGTATCAGAATTACTATAGAATACAACCAAAACAAAAACCGCTAACCAACAAATGCCTCCAACAATACCACCTAGGTTGTCCACCCCCCCCTCCCCCCCACAAACAAGACGCACACACGCCACATATACATGTCCTCAGCCCGAGCTGCCAGAACGCTCGTCAACCTCATGTTGTTGCCACGAATGCTGCATCTATGCATCTAACATTCAGCAATAACACACAACATCTGCAGAAACTGTATGTCAGACGACCCCTCTTGGAACGTAATGATACACTTAACTTCACTGTCACATCCATACCTAACAAAAAGCAATAAAAAATTAGACTTATTTCCAAACAGTGGACACCAAACACACAAAAAAGGTTAATAACTCAGGAAAATATTTCCAAAAGCCACATTACCACACCAACTACTTAGGCCTAAAACCATGTTAGCACGATTACGACCAAAACTCGAACCCAATACCACATGTTAAACTCAGCATGTCCACATCCACAACCAGAGGGCACCCTTAAATATAACAACGCGCACCTCTACAAACATAACCAACACAAAACCTCCATGCCATGAATGTGAGTGCACACATGCCTACTCTTAATAGCTACTGCATGATTTAGTGTGGTTTACAGTATGTTGAATTGCCAATGGGCTTATTGAGTGTTATGTTTGGTTCTTTGTTAGTGCAGCATACAATCTGTTAATGCTGTGAATACGTATATATCTGCTCTCCACGGCAACTTAACAGTTGAAATTTGCCACACCCAAACAAGCAGAAAATAACTGAAATAATTATTGAATAACACCAATTATCCAAAGCAGCAAACAACATTAAATCTCGCAGTTCGTCACACAATGTTTTATGGCTAAGGTCCTCTATGTCCTTTTCACTGTCAAGGTCATTAATATGAGTAGATCACTTTCCAGTGGACAGTTGAAAGGGAGTGGGGGGGGGGGGAGAGGGAGGGAGGGGGGGAGAGAGAGAGAGAGAGAGAGAGAGAGAGAGAGAGAGAGAGAGAGAGACCCAAGAACGTCTACCATCTCAGTCTGCACAAATGAAAACATTTTACAAACTAGCACCCTACTGTAATTTGTTCAACTAAAAACCACATCCAAGACTATGCAAAGCCAACATCAAAAAAGCTTAATAAATATAAGTAATTGCCAGAAAACACAAAGTATAATTATGCTGGATGCAGCAGGTCATCGGAGGTAACACCATGATTAATGCCGACTACGTACTTCCCCATGACACCACTAGAATCACAACACTATCAAACCCTGTGAGAACTCCAAAATACATGAAGGTAACAAAAAAGGTACAGAGTCTAAGTGAAAACTATGTTCTCGCCATATCACACACAAACCAATCACTATTTTTTTAATTTTCATTGAACAAGATTAAGGGGAAAAATGGAGCCTTTGATAAAAGTAAAAAACATTTACACGAGCCTCTAATTCGTTCTTTACGTTTAACATATGTAATAAATAGAAGGCTAAATAACACTGATTATCAAAGTATTATCAAAGGCCTTCTTCGAAGCAACCATGATTCATGCTATTTTTTTTCCCTATCACCCATGATTTTACTCCAGAATTTAAAAAAAATATCTGGTTCAATTGTCACAACAGTACTATTAGTGGAAGTAAAAATTTTGTGCATTCTTCATCCACACGAAACTGGTGCTAACATGACGTCCGAATGATGTAGCAAATCAATACCCATTGTGAAATAATCTCCGTATGCAAATACCAACTGTTTTTGGCCTTTGAAAGAAAAATCTGCGGCGAAAATAATTATAAAAACCAGATAGTAGCCTACATCAGCAGCGGACCCAATTATAAACGAAAATAGTAAAAGTGACTCTCATGGCTAAAGTGGACGTTACATCAACAGATTCCATTATACCAAATATTGACGTACTGAATTCAATTTCTACTACTGGATGATTATCAAAACTGATCAGTGCCCGTATTTAAACAATCTGCCGAGACAAATCAAGTAAATCTACAAATATTGTCGAAGTTTAGAAAACAAATGACTCACGACATGATGACAACGTAGTTTTGACTGTGAAACTTCCTCCAAACAGACAAACTAAAAGAAACAATCACAAAAACAATTAAGAAGTAAATCAAATATAGCTGCCACAATCAAAATATAACAATCTTACTTTCTGCCGTCAGCCATTTCGTGTCGGTTTCCTGTTACGACTTTAAGAAACCTTTTCTTTCAGTACACCCGCAGTCACCAATCCCCTCTTTCCACACAATGGATCAAAGATGACTGAGTTACACGAGCATTGCTGCCACAACGAAGTAAAGAACACAAAGATAACTCTATATAACCGCAACGTATCATAAAACACCAAGCTCGTTCTTCTGATTACTTCAGTAACTATAAATGACTTATATGTTCACTGAATACAGTAATCAGACTCGACACCGTACACAACTGGAAACTGAGAATCATACATTTATTTTTACCAAACAAAAAAGAAAGCAATATCTTTGGCTAACCTCGAAGAAATGTAAAAAAAAAACCAATGTTCTTCCCCTTTTTACTTGACATGTAGCTAGCATATGTGCTTTCCCCAGGCAAATAAAATAATGGCATCTATTGCCGGTTTAATATTTGTATCATTTGGCCAATAGCGCTTCATAAAAATATGACTTCCATTTCTATTGATCTTAAAATTTCCATTTGTGATTAACTTGACGACGGCACACCACAGGGTACTTTCGTATTACGTCTGAAGGTCAGTTCACACTACACGTCAAGATGTCGGAATTTAACGGCAGGAATTTCACTGTCAAAAAATGTTGTGGTTTACAGCAGACGGAATGTCAACCCATTGTTTCTTCATTTAATCCATTTCTGATCGATGTAAGTATGATTATGAGCAGAGGCGTAGACAATTTTTCTTAGTCAAGTTCTGTTGAATTACAAGATGGCCATTGAGAGTAGTATCCCAAAATATTAACAGCTAAACTTAATAAACTTTTTCAACATTTAGAATTGGAACACAAGTCGTATCTATTAAAATTTTGATAGAACTGAACAGAAGTGAAAGCACTGTAACAGAAAAATTGCGAAGAATTTGATGATGTAAATCGCGAGCATTCAGCGCCTATAAACTACAGATTATGCAAGGCTCCACTTCAAATGCGTTCTTACCCACGATGGTTACCCATACATTGCTGAATATTGCAGATCCATCAGCATCGCTAAAGATACGTCTTTCAACGAACAAAGAAATGGCATTTTCTTACAGTTGGTGTTAGAAATGGAGAAACGTTAATACAATCGCATCTATCTTCTAAACGGGCTACATCGGACTGAGAACATGAAGTGAAACTAGATACAGCTTCCTATATTCCTAACAAATCTTCACCACTTTTTTTCAGTCTTTATTGGGTTACTCCAGTTTTCTACTTTGAAAAAAATATTTATTTGATGACTGTGAAGGTCTTTTTTGAGTTACTGGCTCCACGATAGTTCCTAAAAGGAGGCAATGCTCGCTGTTGAAATTTTGTGGCATTGCAGGGCTAAAATAATCATAAATACTGTATATTTAAAATAGTGTAAGTAGTGTAAATAAGGTGAACTTCTAGAATATGGGTTTTCTAATGTATAATCTGAAAAATGAGAAATTAGATATAATGAAATATTTCAAAATTTCACCGACTGACTCTGGTAATACACCAGAAGATAAAAAAAACACGTCACAATTTTTCATTCATTACAATAACATAATTATTAACTTTTAAGATGTTAGTATAGCACTCAGTAGATTATTTTTTCGTTGCCTGGAGAGTGTAAGTGGAGTGTGACGAGTTATATTTCTATGACTTACACTTCCATTTTGGAGTTTTTGGGTAAGAAAAATTCTGATTGTTCACTACTGACCACACGTTACTCGCTGTTTTTCTTTTCTTTCTTTCTTTTAATCTAATTGCCTCCGCATCTAAGTGACACTAGTGTAACATACCATTCCCTTTTCTTTCAGACTCCTGTAGCGGCGAACCATGCAATGGGCCCACATCATATATGTATTTTTGCGTCAAGTAACATTGCAGTTTCTTACATTGCACTCTAGGGGACACTGCATTTGCATAATGTTACCCTACTATATAGCTTGTCCAACTTTCCTTGAGGCAGTATCCTCTGGTACTGTTCAGAATTCGTCGATACAATTCGAAAGTTTTCGTGACGGTTGCCACCGTGGTTGTCAGTCTACACAAGCTGACACTAAGTTGTACTATACTAGCATTTACATTGTGAACTGCTTGACCTTGAGCTGTGGCATTAATTTAATTTCATTTCACATTCATAGCTACAAATAAGTACCAGATGTGAACATGAATATAGTTGTAATGCACTTTCATGAAACCTTGTTACTTGCTTGTGTCATTTCCATCGACCTGAGCTGCAAATGTTAGCACTGCAGGAAATTCCCCCTCCGTAACATTCCACTGAACGAGCTGCACTGTTATTGGCTTAAGCAGATAAATTGGTCCACCATAGTGGATTTGTATGATTTCGCTGTATTCAACAGTTCCAGTTTCTTTCAGTATGTTTTAAATTTTTACTGTTCTATGGATCAATATAATGTGAAAATACTGTCAAAACTATGTGTTTTGAGGTGTAATTAATAAGTGTGGCATATCAGGGAAGTGATTAGCTATCATTTGGAACTATTACCGAAATGAAACTTGAATCAAAAGCACGATTATATATTTAGGTACCAGTGTACCAAACTATGGTTCATACACAGAAATTGTCCCAAAATTAGAGATCAGTCTCTTGACATACGTTTTTGTTAATGGATATTTATCTTTTGAAAACTTCTTCCAAATTCATCACTTAAACAACTACTGCATTTCATGCCCTATAGTCCTTTGTCGTCCTGAAGTTCCAGTAGCTCCATCTATACAGATGCTGAATCCTTAATAACTGGCAGTGAAGTGCGACTGTTATTTCCATATAACATTTCATAGCGTCCCCGACTTTTACACTAAGTTTACCCAAAGTAGTGTAACTATGCCAGATACCTCTGTATAATATATCGATAATCATACAAAGATCATAATGTGTAATTAGTATAAATAGTTGTGAATCAATGGTACCACTAGTAGTAGGACATAGAGAGTATCAGCGGGTTTATTAGTGCGGGTTGCCTACATCAGAGGCAGTATGCCCTAAGGGACAAACCTATTGTTCTCTTTTGATTGACAGGTAATGACCCCCTGGGGATGATCCTTCCTTTTGATTGACAGGTCCTTAACCTATTGTTCCCCCATCCCTCCACCTACCCCTCCTCCTCCGAACAACTCAGGAAACCTCTAATCCACTCCCTCCCTCTCACTGATACAGGCACTCTTAAAGGCCTGAGTTATTCGAATAGCCCCCTTTCTCTCTTATCAGTTTGATTGACTACTTAACTAAATTGATCAACCCCTCCCCCTCTGCTAAACCCAACCACCCCTCCCTTCTCCCCTTCCCCTCCCCTACATGGAAACTGGCAGCTCTGTCCTGGAGAGAAAGAATCTCATGACCAGAAATTCAGTTACAAAGGAGAGTGTATACTGCTTATTTATAAGAAATGCAGTTAGCAGTGGTTGGATTTCTCTTTCTCAACGTTTTCTGCTGTTAGGGAAGATGCAGGCCTTGTAATTACATCAATCGCTTTTCTTTTTATTCTGATGTCTTTCAGTCACAAAGCACAAACCATCCTCTGTTCCCAATCCACTGGACCATACCCAATGCTGGCTCACACTACTGTATACGCAGCACACTGGGGTTTCTACAAAGTGTGTCCACGTCACACACCTGTCCACGAGTGACCGCTCGGGCTCCGTGACTGACGGACAGGATATCACATTAATCCTTAAACAAAAGCATCAGAGAAATTCCTGTCAAAACACGTGCTCTTTCTCTGTTTCTCCCCGTGTCCCGCCGGGCCTGCATGTGCCATCGGTCATGATTGGACACCACCACAAACAAAGCAGTGTTTACCCAGTAAACCCCTGTAGTATACCGACACAAGTTATACGCCTTCCTTTCTAGGCAAATTCCTGACTGAGAACGGATTCTGCCAAGGCTGTAATCTGTTGTCTGTACTGGAGAGAAAGGATCTCATGACAAGAAATTCAATTATATAGCACAGGATATACAGTTCATTTATAAAATTCAATTTGCAGGGTCTGGATCTCACTTTTGTTTGGTGGGAAAAGCTCACATCCAGCGACAACATGTCCTAATTACATAATTACACTGCGACAGATTGAAGGTGTCGTCTTACTGGAAAATTTTCCGGTGTGCGCTCACCTTGACATGTGGCGATCGACTGAGCTAATGTACAGTGACACCACCAGACGACGTTCCATCCCCTCTACCCTCGCCACGTCGCTTTCCTCACCTCCCAGAAAAAAATTGTAGGAAAACGACTCACTCTGTGCTGGAGAAGAGGAATCTCACGATGTGAAATTCAAATCAAAATCGATAATACACTCCTGGAAATTGAAATAAGAACACCGTGAATTCATTGTCCCAGGAAGGGGAAACTTTATTGACACATTCCTGGGATCAGATACATCACATGATCACACTGACAGAACCACAGGCACATAGACACTGGCAACAGAGCATGCACAATGTCGGCACTAGTACAGTGTATATCCACCTTTCGCAGCAATGCAGGCTGCTATTCTCCCATGGAGACGATCGTAGAGATGCTGGATGTAGTCCTGTGGAATGGCTTGCCATGCCATTTCCACCTGGCGCGTCAGTTGGACCAGCGTTCGTGCTGGACGTGCAGACCGCGTGAGACGACGCTTCATCCAGTCCCAAACATGCTCAATGGGGGACAGATCCGGAGATCTTGCTGGCCAGGGTAGTTGACTTACACTTTCTAGAGCACGTTGGGTGGCACGGGATACATGCGGACGTGCATTGTCCTGTTGGAACAGCACGTTCCCTTGCCGGTCTAGGAATGGTAGAACGATGGGTTCGATGACAGTTTGGATGTACCGTGCACTATTCAGTGTCCCCTCGACGATCACCAGTGGTGTACGGCCAGTGTAGGAGATCGCTCCCCACACCATGATGCCGGGTGTTGGCCCTGTGTGCCTCGGTCGTATGCAGTCCTGATTGTGGCGCTCACCTGCACGGCGCCAAACACGCATACGACCATCATTGGCACCAAGGCAGAAGCGACTCTCATCGCTGAAGATGACACATCTCCATTCGTCCCTCCATTCACGCCTGTCGCGACACCACTGGAGGCGGGCTGCACGATGTTGGGGCCTGAGCGGAAGACGGCCTAACGGTGTGCGGGACCGTAGCCCAGCTTCATGGAGACGGTTGCGAATGGTCATCGCCGATACCCCAGGAGCAACAGTGTCCCTAATTTGCTGGGAAGTGGCGGTGCGGTCCCCTACGGCACTGCGTAGGATCCTACGGTCTTGGCGTGCATCCGTGCGTCGCTGCGGTCCGGTCCCAGGTCGACGGGCACGTGCACCTTCCGCCGACCACTGGCGACAACATCGATGTACTGTGGAGACCTCACGCCCCACGTGTTGAGCAATTCGGCGGTACGTCCACCCGGCCTCCCGCATGCCCACTATACGCCCTCGCTCAAAGTCCGTCAACTGCACATACGGTTCACGTCCACGCTGTCGCGGCATGCTACCAGTGTTAAAGACTGCGATGGAGCTCCGTATGCCACGGCAAACTGGCTGACACTGACGGCGGCGGTGCACAAATGCTGCGCAGCTAGCGCCATTCGACGGCCAACACCGCGGTTCCTGGTGTGTCCGCTGTGCCGTGCGTGTGATCATTGCTTGTACAGCCCTCTCGCAGTGTCCGGAGCAAGAATGGTGGGTCTGACACACCGGTGTCAATGTGTTCTTTTTTCCATTTCCAGGAGTGTATATTGATACATGTTCTTTATTTAATCACTTTGCAGGAGACAGGGTTCCCCCACTTGGGCAGACATCGTGACTGCATCCCCCACCCTTGATCCTCATGACATAATAACTGTAATTACTAGGGAATGGAATGCAGAGCGATATAGTAGTCACCATTTGGGCTCTCCCACGTGTGTGTCTATGGTCGGGGCGCCGCCACGGAAGTCAAAACAGCCTAATGTCCTAATTACAGATCACGTTACTAAATATCACCGACCATGGACCAGATATCAGGCTCTTTTGATCTCATGGCCCCCAAACAAAGCATCAAGTGGCAGCATTCTGTTGAGCGGAAAATTCCAGACTCACTTCCTCTCTCTGTCGCTCCCAAAAAGGCACTCCATGCTTGTCTGTGCGAACCAACATCTCCAAACACGAAGATGGAGGTTTCATCTCTCCCCAGAACACTGTGTACCTATTAGTTAATGCTGGAGACAAAGGGAGAGCTGGCGCAACTTCGATATCAAAAATAGAGTGAAATAATCCATTTGCACTACACTGTCAAATTAATTGTTCAACAATTTACACTAGTCAAACAGATCGCTTAAAACAGTCACTTCTATCTTACAATGACCCTTCTTCATAATAAAACATATTTCCAATGTTTGAGTATCACATGCAAATATTATATAAATCAAGTAATGAAATTTCCGTTACAAATAGATCGTAGCGCTAAATATATTCGAGCTCTAGTACGTACCCTCCTCCACCACAACTTATCTCATGAAAAAAAGTCCTGACAAACACACAAACTTGTGATCACGAAGCACACACCACTTGGTGTCGGTCACTGCTCTTGTACTCTACAGTCATCGCCCATGCCTACCTGCGCCAAATGCATGCATGCACGCAATACAATAAATTGATAGGGAATTTAATGTCGTGATTGGGTGTTTAGAAGTACTATAGACTTCCTAATCTGATTCCTCCCACTACATTCGGGAGCAGGGAGGAAGGTTCCACTGCATGATATCCAGTCTGTAGCAATAAGCTTTCAGGACTAGATATCAGAGAGAGCTGGAGACACTCACACATGCCCGCATTCTCTTGTCCCAAGGTCCACATGGGGCGCCCCCTGTCCCGATGTACACTGTCATTGCTGATGAAAAGAGTTCAGTGAAACTTTCCACCGCAGCTGCATACATATACCACACTGCACAACCCTCAGCTATGTAGGGCATCTGGGCATGACTGAAGTGGTAGGAATGCGGAGATGATCAATACATTCAGCACAAACGTCCTTCATTTTGAATCTTCTCTTGGCTGAGCGATTCTAGGCGCTTCTGTCCGGAACCGCGCTGCTGCTACAGCAGCAGGTGCGAAACCTGCCTTGGGCATGGATGTGTGTGATGTCCTTAGGTTAGTTAGGTTTAAGTAGTTCTAAGTCTAGGGGACTGATGACCTCAGATGTTAAGTCCCATAGCGCTTAGAGCCATTTGAACCATTTGAATCCTCTCTTACATAGAATACATGTCCACTTCTGTCATGCTCGGCCAGCACACTGGTCACTTCACCAGCCCGTCCTGGCACAGGCAAGATTAGACAGGTAGGTGCAGCTTTTGTAAACATCAAAGGCTGAGGTAATCCAGTACCTCCAGTTGCTGAATCCTCGTCATCACACTTGCAGGCAGCTGCAATGCACTGTCAAACAAGCAGCTGCAGCTTGGAAGCATATGTAGTTCTGAACAATCCTGCCCTGATATAGAGCCACCAGTTTAAAACATCTACTTTACCCAGCCCGTAGATCGCTGTCTGGTATACTTTGATGTATATGTTCGAGAATTAACAATGAATGGGCATACTGCACAGCCATCTATCTATATTCGCATTGCTACTTGCAAAGTAGTTGAGAGACTGGTTAGCGATGATACAGAAATTGGGAAGCAAGCTGCCGTGTCACTGATCACTGTTGTAAAAAGCTGGTAAAATAGCTAAAATTTATCACACTATCAGCTGTGATGCTTATTATTACTGTACATCGCTGGTGTCTTTTCCGGCCCATCCGTCCACTAGTATGCTGTTGATTGACTGACATTGCTTGGTTGAGATGGAGAAAGAGACTTGGAGGGGCAACACCATCCAGGGATGGCTAGCACCGAAGCGGTGATTGCGTACATGACAGCAACATCATGAATCAATAGAAATGGAACATCAAGCCATCAGCTATCCCATCACTGTGAAAGATGATTTAAATGTAGAGGCCATCAGCCACCTTCTGACAGCTGTTTGGAAATGTTCCACAACGCAACAAAACTCCCTGTTTTCTTATGCTGTGTCTGTCCTTTATTTCAAGCATCCAGGGTGTGTGTGGTGGGAGCACCAGCAGCATCATTTACACTGTGCGATGTCCAGTTTTTTGTGAGAGTCAATGGATTGAAACATGTTAATGTCAGTTTAGAAGCCAACACAGACGTCGAAGTTGTGGAGGTAGAAACAAAATGCATGGCAAGTACAAAGCCTGTTACAGCATAAAAAATGTATCAAACAACAAAACTGGGACCCTCTCTTGCAACTGATAGTCTGTAGCATACGATACTTCTACAGTATAGGCAATGAAACTTTACACTAGTCTGTGTAAGCGACTTCGATCAATGGCTACCTGTTCCAATGGATCAATACCTGTATATTTAACAGGATCACCACATAAGCCCGATGCCGGAATGCAGACGGTAGTTGTTTTCATATATCAGAGGAGAGAGATGTGATACAAATCTTATCGAGTTTTCTTTCAGATGAAGTTAGTGGAGTTTTTATAGTTCGTAGTTTCTTATTCTCTGTTGACTGGTACAAAATAATGATGACAGAATGCTTGGGTGACAGACATAAATGGATCCTGAGGGACACAGATCTCCTTTGGACTGTAGTACCTGTATGATGTGGAGTCTTACTTATTTTCCCAATACAGAACACCACGGTAACTGTTCATACTGTCTTTTATCCTACCTCATGTTGCAGGAGAAAGCTTCGTTTTGGCGCTGACCTTACACATTGTACACCAATTGCGGAGATATGACAACATGTTCCTGTTTCCATCGATTGGTCGAAACACAGTCCTATGGCACTAACTCAGGTTACCCTGTTTACTCGGGTTGCAGAAGGTGGTAGATATAGCACTCTCTGACTTTCGTTTAGTTCCGACGTAAACTGGAACGATCACAAGCACAAAGCTGCAGGGGTGGCGGGGAGAGACCAAAGAGCAGCTACAAGATGCATAGGGACTATCTAAAACAGCGTTGGAGTTTTTACTGTAGCAGATAGGTTCGGAAAAGTGACTCGTTTCGAGATATGAAAGCGCTTCGAATATGTTTCACTAGCGGCTGTAATCATTAAAAGACATGTCCATAGCATCCAACAAAGGTTGAATGGAAAGACTTGATTTCAAATCACATACATCATTACAGAGCACTGAAAGACCTGAGTCGAAACAAGGCCCCGGGAGTAGACAACATTCCATTAGAACTACTGATGGCCTTGGGAGAGCCAGTCATGTCAAAACTCTACCATCTGGTGAGCAAGATGTATGAGACAGGCGAAATACCCTCAGACTTCAAGAAGAATATAATAATTCCAATCCCAAAGAAAGCAGGTGTTGACAGATGTGAAAATTACCGAACTATCAGTTTAATATGTCACAGCTGCAAAATACTAACGCGAATTCTTTACAGACGAATGGAAAAACTGATAGAAACTGATAGAAGCGGACCTCGGGGAAGATCAGTTTGGATTCCGCAGAAATGTTGGAACACGTGAGGCAATACTAACCTTACGACTTATCTTAGAAGAAAGATTAAGAAAAGGCAAACCTACGTTTCTAGCATTTGTAGACTTAGAGAAAGCTTTTGACAATGTTAACTGGAATACTCTCTTCAAATTCTGAAGGTGGCAGGGGTAAAATACAGGGAGCGAAAGGCTATTTACAATTTGTACAGAAACCAGATGGCAGTTATAAGAGTCGAGGGGCATGAAAGGGAAGCAGTGGTTGGGAAAGGAGTGAGGCAGGGTTGTAGCCTCTCCCCGATGTTATTCAATCTGAATATTGAGCAAGCAGTAAAGGAAACAAAAGAAAAATTCGGACTAGGTATTAAAATTCATGGAGAAGAAGTAAAAACTTTGAGGTTCGCTGATGACATTGTAATTCTGTCAGAGACAGCAAAGGACTTGGAAGAGCTGTTGAATGGAATGGACAGTGTCTTGAAAGGAGGATATAAGATGAACATCAACAAAAGCAAAACGAGGATAATGGAATGTAGTTAAATTAAATCGGGTGATGCCGAGGGAATTAGATTAGGAAATGAGACACTTAAAGTTGTAAAGGAGTTTTGCTATTTAGGGAGTAAAATAACTGATGATGGTCGAAGTAGAGAGGATATAAAATGTAGACTGGCAATGGCAAGGAAATCGTTTCTGAAGAAGAAAAATTTGTTAACATCGAGTATAGATTTAAGTGTCAGGAAGTCGTTTCTGAAAGTATTTGTATGGAGTGTAGCCATGTATGGAAGTGAAACGTGGACGATAACTAGTTTGGACAAGAAGAGAATAGATGCTTTCGAAATGTGGTGCTACAGAAGAATGCTGAAGATGAGGTGGGTAGATCACGTAACTAATGAGGAGGTATTGAATAGGATTGGGGAGAAGAGAAGTTTGTGGCACAACTTGACTAGAAGAAGGGATCGGTTGGTAGGACATGTTTTGAGGCATCAAGGAATCACAAATTTAGCATTGGAGGGCAGCGTGGAGGGTAAAAATCGTAGAGGGAGACCAAGAGATGAATACACTAAGCAGATTCAGAAGGATGTAGGTTGCAGTAAGTACTGGGAGATGAAGAAGCTTGCACAGGATAGAGTAGCATGGAGAGCTGCATCAAACCAGTCTCAGGACTGAAGACCACAACAACATCATTACCGTCAGAAAGCGGAACACTATCACTGACTCTTGTGTGTTCCTGTAGAACCAAGACTGCTTTTCGTGCTGGGTAATGTTAACATAGTCGTTGTGCTCACGTTTTTCATAGTGCTGTCGTTACATATAAGTATGTTCCCGGCGGTAGCTTCCTTCTGTGGCCAGCTTTGTTGGTGGAGCTACGACAATATGTTCCCATTTCCACCGAGTGGTCAAAAGACAGTTCTGTTGCATCAACCTGGCTCAACCTGCAGAAGGTGGTGGATATAGCACTCTCTGACTTCCGTTCAGTTCCGACTTAAATTGGGATGATCACCTGGACGAAGCTGCAGGGAGGCTGGGGCAGAGACTGAGGAACAGTTACAAGAAACATACGGATCGCTTTGGAGTTTTGCTGTAGCAGATAGATTCGAGAAAGGTTACTCGTTTCGGGATATCAGAGTGGCATGAACGTTATTCACCAGTCGCTGTAATCGTTAAAGATGTCTCCAAAGGAGCCAACGCAAGTGTGTGGTTCAATGGAGAAACTTGATTCCAAATCGCAGGCAGCGTTTCTGCCAAAAAGTGTTACACTGTCAGCCACGCTTGCGTGTGCATGTAGAACTAAGACCAGTCTTTATGTAGGGTGATGGTAACATAGTCGTTGTTATCGTGTTTTTAATAGTGCGGTCCTTACGCGTAACGTGTGTTGCTGGCGGTAGAATCCTTCTGTGATCAGCTTCAAATTTCAGTTCTCAGTAGTGTTCCTCCAAAAGATCATCGTCTTCTCTCCAGATATTCCCATTTGAACTACCGTGTAAGTGTAATCCGATTACTGGAAAAGAAAAATTGCTCGCAAGGCAAAGTGACTCTCATGATCAATTTAATTAATTAGCCTATCAATTTGATATTACTGACATGGCGCCTGCCGGCTGTAGCCGATGGCTAGGGCACCACTGATACGATTTTTCACTTGGTGTTTTTTTCGTTGCGGCGATATCTTTTAAAGATATTTCAATCGTCTAGTTATATAGGGAGAGACAACCATCGTAATGAAATCAGATGTGCTCGTATAAAGTGATACATAGTATAAAACTTACATTTACAACTTCTCTATGCTGTTACCTTAAGAGACTTCGTATGTGGCGAGACATTTGGTTACCTAAAGAGAGAGCTTGCAGGTGAGGGTTGTCCTGTGACAGTGGTAGAGCTTAGCTGTCGTGTTGGCAGAAGAGCCAACACCGTGTTACTAGTGGAGGCCGAAATGCACGCGTTTTAGCTCACGCAGGCTGGCGTGAGGAGGGAAGGACTATACTGACGTGAGGTCTGGAACATGACAAGGAATTAGAATTCAGAAAGCGGACGTAATTAGTTTGATACTTAACTTAAATCCATTAATGATGAACGTCACTCTTGAAGGTACATGATTCACAATATTGTTTGTTCAGAATACATTCATAGTAGCTGAATACGGCGCCTTGCTAGGTCGTAGCAAATGACGTAGCTGAAGGCTATGCTAAACTGTCATCTCTGCAAATGAGAGCGTCCGTAGACAGTGAACCATCGCTAGCAAAGTCGGCTGTACAACTGGGGCGAGTGCTAGGAAGTCTCTCTAGACCTGCCGTGTGGCGGCGCTCGGTCTGCAATCACTGATAGAGGCGACACGCGGGTCCGACGTATACTAACGGACCGCGGCCGATTTAAATGCTACCACCTAGCAAGTGTGGTGTCTGACGGTGACACCACATTAGCACTCCTTCATGAACCAAAAATGAGTTTAATATTCTAGTTCTGTGATGCATGACGTGACAGAAAGATTTCTTGAGGGCATATAGTCTATGCCATAGTCCTGTACGGGACTTTCACAACAAACAACGAAACTTTAGCGATGTGAAAACGTGTGTATTGTCCAATTGCTTCTGTCTTCGAACATAACTCGTATATTGTTGTTGTTGTTGTGGTCTTCAGTCCTGAGACTGGTTTGATGCACCTCTCCATGCTGCTCTATCCTGTGCAAACTTCTTCACCTCCCAATACCTACTACAACCTACATCCTTCTGAATCTTTTTAGTGTATTCATCTTTTGGTCTCCCTCTACGACTTTTACCCTCCACCTTGCCCTCCAATACTAAATTGGTGATCCCTTGATGCCTCAGAACATGTCCTACCAACCGATCCCTTCTTCTAGTCAAGTTGTGCCAGAAACTCCTATTCTCCCCAATTCTGTTCAATACCTCCTCATTAGTTATGTGATCTACCTACCCATCTAATCTTCAGTATTCTTCTGTAGCACCACATTTCGAAAGCTTGTATTCTCCTCTTGTCCAAACTACACTCCTGGAAATTGAAATAAGAACACCGTGAATTCATTGTCCCAGGAAGGGGAAACTTCATTGACACATTCCTGGGGTCAGATACATCACATGATCACACTGACAGAACCACAGGCACATAGACACAGGCAACAGAGCATGCACAATGTCGGCACTAGTACAGTGTATATCCACCTTTCGCAGCAATGCAGGCTGCTATTCTCCCATGGAGACGATCGTAGAGATGCTGGATGTAGTCCTGTGGAACGGCTTGCCATGCCATTTCCACCTGGCGCCTCAGTTGGACCAGCGTTCGTGCTGGAAGTGCAGACCGCGTGAGACGACGCTTCATCCAGTCCCAAACATGCTCAATGGGGGACAGATCCGGAGATCTTGCTGGCCAGGGTAGTTGACTTACACCTTCTAGAGCACGTTGGGTGGCACGGGATACATGCGGACGTGCATTGTCCTGTTGGAACAGCAAGTTCCCTTGCCGGTCTAGGAATGGTAGAACGATGGGTTCGATGACGGTTTGGATGTACCGTGCACTATTCAGTGTCCCCTCGACGATCACCAGTGGTGTACGGCCAGTGTAGGAGATCGCTCCCCACACCATGATGCCGGGTGTTGGCCCTGTGTGCCTCGGTCGTATGCAGTCCTGATTGTGGCGCTCACCTGCACGGCGCCAAACACGCATACGACCATCATTGGCACCAAGGCAGAAGCGACTCTCATCGCTGAAGACGACACGTCTCCATTCGTCCCTCCATTCACGCCTGTCGCGACACAACTGGAGGCGGGCTGCACGATGTTGGGGCGTGAGCGGAAGACGGCCTAACGGTGTGCGGGACCGTAGCCCAGCTTCATGGAGACGGTTGCGAATGGTCCTCGCCGATACCCCAGGAGCAACAGTGTCCCTAATTTGCTGGGAAGTGGCGGTGCGGTCTCCTACGGCACTGCGTAGGATCCTACGGTCTTGGCGTGCATCCGTGCGTCGCTGCGGTCCGGTCCCAGGTCGACGGGCACGTGCACCTTCCGCCGACCACTGGCGACAACATCGATGTACTGTGGAGACCTCACGCCCCACGTGTTGAGCAATTCGGCGGTACGTCCACCCGGCCTCCCGCATGCCCACTATACGCCCTCGCTCAAAGTCCGTCAACTGCACATACGGTTCACGTCCACGCTGTCGCGGCATGCTACCAGTGTTAAAGACTGCGATGGAGCTCCGTATGCCACGGCAAACTGGCTGACACTGACGGCGGCGGTGCACAAATGCTGCGCAGCTAGCGCCATTCGACGGCCAACACCGCGGTTCCTGGTGTGTCCGCTGTGCCGTGCGTGTGATCATTGCTTGTACAGCCCTCTCGCAGTGTCCGGAGCAAGTATGGTGGGTCTGACACACCGGTGTCAATGTGTTCTTTTTTCCATTTCCAGGAGTGTATTTATCGTATAAACGAGAGGAATCTACATTTTGCGTAAGAAATGCGAGGTGCTTGGTCATCAACATCACTGCCCTCGGGCTGGGTAATGTAGATGTTTTAAAATGGCGGGTCTATATGGGTGTGGGATTGTTCAGAACTACATATACGACCAAGCCGCAGCTGCTTGTTTCACAGTGCACTGCAGCTGCCAGCAAGTGTTATGACGAGGATTCAGCAACTGGAGGCACCAGATTACCTCAGCCTTTGAAGTTTACAATAGCTGCGCCTACCTGTCTAATCTTGCCTGTGCCAGGGAGGGCTGGTGAAATGACCAGTGTGCTGGCTGAGCACGACAGAAGTGGACATGTATGCTACGTGCCTCCCAGGGAATGTTCCATACGGAGACAGTAGCCGCGTTAGTCGCTTGGAGAGAAGTCGCCATGGAGCATGTAGTATTCAATCGCGAAGCAATTTCTGAGTTGCATGGTCAATGTGAGGGTGCGAGGGTTACAATAAGTGGTTCAAATGGCTCTCAGCGCTATGAGAGTTAACAACTGAGGTCATCAGTCCCCTAGAACTTAGAACTACTTAAACCTAACTAATCTAATGACATCACACACATCCATGCCTGAGGCAGGATTCGAACCTGCGATCGTAGCGGTCGCGCGGTTCCAGACTGAAGCGCCAAGAACCGCTCGACCATACCGACCGGCTGTTATAATAGACTGGCAGTGTTGCATCGGAAAAACTATACTTGACTCCCAGGTGTAACACCAATTCCTTTGAATGCAAAGATGAAAATATGAAAATTGTACCCAAAACCCAACACAAGTCCCAAAACCAAGATCCAAATTTCATAAAAAAAGAAAACAAAGTTCCAGTGTGACAGCATCACTTGAATAGTAGCAAGTATACTGAAGAGAAACAATGTAAAAAGAAATAGAAATGAAATCCAGTATGAAGTAACTTAATACTTTTGCAAAAGAATGTAAAATAGATTTTGTATCAAATTAAAGTAAAAGTACATCACAAAGTAGTGTACTTATAGATCATGGAGTAGAATAAGTGACTTCAAAGAATACTCCTTGTGAGTACTCTTTGAGGTCACCATGGAATAGAGATGATAAAGTTATACACTGTTAATGTGCTCCTAGCACTTGCTTGATCGTGTCATAACTTTTTTTTTTTAACGTGTGGTCTTGCACATAGGCGATACAAGATTGTTTTTACATTTTGGTGATTTGCGATCTGCTAGAAATTAGCTTGAAATAGGTACATCAGCTACCTTGAGCATATCATTGCTTAAAGCCAGGATAGGAAAAGAACCAATATTTGACTTAAATTGATTATTATCAATGGAAGACTGAACTTTGTCCCAAAGTGATACACTGTTAGTAATTTAACGTAAAAGGAAGTGAATATTAGCATCGAATTGTGGGAAAATATTTCGATTTCGTTAAAGCAACTGGTGAAATCTGAATCTTATTGCAGACACTTTGACTGAAATTTACGTAACTAATTCCACCCAGCTTAGGGAAAGATGACTTCTTTAAGACAATGATAGGATGTGCTTAGACTATAATAAACCAGCATAATGTGAATGTACCGTGTTTGACATTTATTTCAAACCAAATAATATTACGTGCTTGCGAAACATTTTAGCAGTGCAACGATACAAATTAATAACAGAGTGCTGCATATAATCTTTGCCGCTCTCAAAAAGTTATCATACTGATTCAAACTATTTAGCGTACGTAAACTGAAAACTTTAGCGGAGAAACTACTGCTGTATATAATCGGTAACCATGATTAGTGCAATAATAGCAGTTTGTATGCATCTATGTGTTGTTGTGCCCATACCCGTCGGGGAGCATATGATTATTTGAGCTGGTCGGTATAATTCATACGCATTCGGCGTGAATATAGTGCAGGACAGACTACTTTTGTAACGTTTCTTATCAGACAGTATACAGACATTCTACCGCTAGCTGGTCGGGGCACGAACTTCATCAACGAAAATTTTCAATAGAAGGAGCGGTTACAAAGAAATGGCGCCCAATGTGGGGCCCGATTCCATTGAAAAACTAGGACACAAGTAATAAAATTAGTGCCCTTAAAGCGGAGCTAGATTCTATTAGGACTTCAAGTAGACGCCACCTTGCGCCCCCCACACACACACGACTACGCAGAGCTTCGAGTCGATGTCGGGGGACACACTGCTGCCAGAGCTACCTCGACGCGCCGACTTCGACTACGCGGAGGCTGCCGAATGCTGAGAGCGATGACTTCCGACACCGTGAAGACGGGGGACGCTGTTGCTGGCAAAGCTGACTGCACGTCTGCCGTCTCAACTCAAAAAACACTAGTAAGTAATAAACTGAACAACTCAGGGTAGTGAGTTCTAGTTAAATTTTCTTCATCGTGGGCCAACACCGAAATCCTTGTACCATTATTTGTGTATATGTGTAACATTGTGCGTACAACCAGAAAGACAACTTAATACTAAATGTGCAGAGAGATTTATTAAATTGTTATTTGGTATAACGTCAAAAAATGTGAAAGAGGACAAGAAACGGTGAATTAAAACACGAAAAAGACGAATCTGAAATCAGAGAAGAATTGGTAGAGGAAATGAGTCAAACTGTAGAGAACATTGTTTCTCTTGATACAGATAATGAGCCAAGAGAAAGAATGGATGACCCGGAAGTGTCCGCGACTTCTGAAGACGAGATAGAAAAAATTCTGGATGTTGTGGAGGCTCAAGTGACAGTAATTAATGATCAAAGATGAACTTCTGGGCTGACGAATATTTCTTCCATGCAGCACTTTGATATGAGCGTGTTGTTCAGTTTCATGTCCCGTATGGAAGAACGTGATTCACGTGAGGCAGAAAGAGATAAGGCATTTAGACTTGAAATGGTGAAACGTGATAAAGAAAGAGAAGAATATCTAGCACAGATAGAGTTAGAAAGAGAGGTATATTTTAGAAAGAAGGAAGAGGAAAATAGGAAATTTAAACAGGAAATTTTAGAATTACAGAAGGCTTGTGATCTGAGATATAGTCAGAAAATTGTAGAAGTACAGACTAAGATCAATGACATCTCTGGTGCTGTACAAACACTAGAGGAAAATCTCGTTGTAGTAAAATCAACTCAAAACGCTGTAGTTCAGCAGGTTTCGGAATTTTCTGAGAAAACTAAACTGGAATTAAACAATAAACAAAATGTTGACTGGTTTCTGCTCGAAAAATGTAATCAATGGGAAAAGGAAATGTCTCTATGGATAGATGAAAAAATCAGTGGAGATAAAGAAGCATGTAAACAACACTGTTGAACTTAAATTAAACTCAACTAGTGGTACAAAATTAAACATAACCAATACAGAAGATATTGAATAACTGAAAGAGGAATTTCACGTCATTAAAAACTAAGCAAACAGCGAAATACCTAAGGATATGGAGAATTCAAGTCGTTTTAGCTGTGTTCCGAATGATTGCATCAAGGATCGTAACCAAGATGTACGGGAATTTTCTGTCAGAAATCAACATTCATGACACTAGTCTAGGGAAGAAAAGACATCATGAGCGTAGAACTGTTGGAATTGTTAGTGATGAACGCTCTTTACCTGAGTTTGAGCCGTTCACTCAGAAAGCCATTAAAATTGAAAACAGCATTTTTAAAAGTAGACAGTTTCCGGTATTCTCGTCCGAAAAGAATACAACCCACCCCAAAATTTTCATTAACAGTTTCAAGAGAATATTTCCAAAGGTATGGAACGATTATGATAAAATTAAATTTATAGTTTCAAGGATTGTTGGTGAGGCATAGCTCCGGGCGAGTGAAGTTAGTGAAACATGTAGGACATGTCACGAGTTCGAGAAATTATTTTTGGCTAAGTAGTGGTCCACGAGCAAGCAAGAGCGTTTAAGAAAGGAGGCGTACAATCCAGAGTTTTATAACCAGATGAAAGGAACCTTATGGTCGTACTTTGAAAATTATATTAATAAAATTTGGTGTTGGACCGAACCTATATCCCCATGCGAAGTTATTCGTATCCTAAAAACCAGGTTTCTGATTAACCTTCCTGAAATGCTCGTTCATGCATCCGACGATGATCCTGAGCAATTTCTGTCCACAGTTGATTCGATAGCTATCATCCAAGAGGATTTCCGTCAGTTAAACGGCAGAGATGCGCGTTACGACAACGACAACGGACATGATAATAGTAATAACCACTCTCTGTCTAACAGCAGCAATCATCGGCAATCGAATAACAGAGATTCACAAAGTAGACAGAACTTCAATAATCAAAACTTTCATAACCTAAATTCCAACAATCAAAACAATAGAAATGCATACAGCCAGGAACCGGCTTCACCAGATGTAAATAAGACACATTTTGGCGAGGCTAATGTTCAGAATCGAAAGAGAAAATTCACTGACAAAAGGCAATATTCTAACCCGGAACAAAACAATCCTGAGAATTGAAATCAGTCATATCTGTGGGTTTCAACAAATTCTCGTTGGAACAACCAAATGAACCAAAACAGTTTCGCGTCAAAACACTTCTGCAACGATTCCATTAGGAAACGGTGTAGCTGATGTTCGGAATACAATGTACAACCCACAGAATCACAACGTCCATGTCGTGGAGACAGTAGAGGAGCCACGTCATTAACCAAATAATACAACAAACTAGGACCAGACAATCCTAGACTTCTGGGAGTGGCTGGTGGACTTAAGGGAGGTCAACATAATCAACCTGTGTGCTTACCAAGGTACAATTCTGAAGTGGACGTTAGAGATGAATTACTGCATGAGGCAACTTCGTACCAACCTGAATCCAAAGAATACGTGCAAGCTGTAATAGCTGGAGACATAAATGGTATACCTGTACACGTTCTTACAGACATGGGAGCTACCACTAATGTGATATCGTGTGATCTGTCTAAATGTATTAGTAAAATAGAAAAAGAACTTACCTTTCTTGTAACAGAGTGTATTATTTCCGGAGCTTTCGACACAGATATTCAACCCATTAAAGCTCAAGTGCTGGCGGTATTAATCATTCAGGAGGAAAAACTTAAGGGCACCTACCTGGTAGTCAAGTATTTATCTGTACTGTGCATTTGGGGATGGGACTATTTAGTCGAATACCGCGCAGTCATTGACTTACAGAAAGGACCATGTGTTTTAAATACAATCAACGGGATCGCTGAACTGTCTTTGTTAAGGGAAACAAGGATTCTCGACAAATACTGTCGGAATCTGCAGTTATTATGTAATTGTAATAATGTTATGTCAACCTACACAATTAGTTTGCCTGTAGTCAATTCCAATTCAGATCTCGAGCAAGTTATCAAAGACAAAATAACCGAGTCTGAATATTTGTCAATTGTACAGAGACAGGAATTGTCAAATTTACTAATTGAAGATGCACCAGTTTCTCACAACAATCCTGGTGTCATCAAAGGTTTAAGTATAAGATGCATGAAACATATTGCAAAACAACTTACTCGATGCCCTGGTCTAAACAAGAATCCATTAGACTAGAAATTTAGGAAATGTTGGAGTGGGACATAATAGAACTGTCCAACTCTGAGTATGGCAGCCCACTCCTAGCAGTTGTGAAAGCTAGCGGTAATATAAGACTTGTGCTTGACGCCAGAAACATCAATAAAATTTTAATACCTCTTCGGCCGAGGCCAGAGAGCTTAGAGAAACTGCTGCAGCGGTTCTTTGGCGTAAAATTGACCTTCATACTCCTATTGGCAGGTTAAGTCTCGGAAATATACGGCATTCATTTTCATGGGAAGAAGTTTTCACTTCAAAGTCATGGCATTCGGTCTTAGTATTAGTGGTGGAGTTTTTATTTCTGCATTAGATACGATTTTAGGCCCGGATTTGTTAACCAAGGTAACCTTATATTTCGATGACCTCCTTGTGGCAGTCGACACCTGGGAGCGTCATATAGAACTGTTACATCAAGTGTTCTGTCTTTTTCAAGATTATAGAGTAACTGTAAACCTTTCTAAGCCCAAATTTGGAAAAGAAAGAATTAAGTTTCTCGGGCATATTATCTCCCCCTTGGGTATTACACCTAACCCTAAAAAGATGGAAGGTATAAGTGATTTTCCGTACCCCTGCACTTGTAAACAACTAAAGTCTTTTCCCGGTTTAGTGTCTTTCTTCAGGAAATTCCTGCCTGATCAGATGCTAAACCAGGATTGTTTACTTAACCTGTTGAGCAAGAACGTTTGATGACAATGGACAGCTGAATGTCGCGAAGTGTTTAACAGAATACGAAACGCTTTGCTGAACACACAGATATTACACCACCCACGAATGGATAAGCAATTTTACGTAGCCACAGATGCTTCAGACACTGGTCTGGGAGCAACACTTTTTTAAATGGATATTCTAAATGACATTAGTAGTATCAAAATTATAAGTTTTGCCAACCGTACCCTCACAAACTGCGAGAGAGCTTATACCACTACGGAATTAGATGTATTCACTTTGGATTGGTCGTTAAAGAAATTTAGGTGTTTTGTACATGGAAAACCAATAATAGTGTATTGCGACCACCAAGCTGTGACTTTTTTGATGACATGTAGATTGTTACACGCACAGCTAACCAAATGGGCATTACTCTTGCTGGAATATTTGTTGGACATACGACATATTCGTGGCAAGGATAATGATATTGTTGATACTCTCCTTAGGTTACCACGTGGTATCATTGGAACAAAAGTGACAATTTTCGAGTTATGTTGATACAGAACTCTCTGTTTGAAAAAGACATGTGCAAAAACATTACTAAACTTCAGGAAAAAGATTCTAAATGGAAAATTATCAATCACTAATAGGAAACAACAGTAGCTGTTATAACACGAAATATTGCCTGTGAGACAATATTTTGTTCTACAAAAACAGTGACTTTTTCCAACAGTGGAAGTTTTGCATTCCCTTAGATTATTTGTACAAATGTCTGCGGCATACAGATATCTCTTGGGGACATGCAAGTGGGTATAAATGTGCTAAACTCATAACGGCATACACACATTATCTAAATTTGAAACATATTGCACAAAGGATTTTAAAAACTTGTGTAATTTTCCAAAAAGCTAAACCGATCAATTATTCGACGCAAACAGAATTGCGACCTATTGTAGTCGACAATGTTCTTGATCTAGTTTCGTGTGACATAATGGGTCCTTTATCAGCATCAAAGGGCAATTTTAAATATGTGCTTGCATTTTAAAATCTGTGTAGCAAATACGTAAACGTGTATCCATTAAAATCACTGAAGGTAAAGCCGATGTTGAGGATTCCTACAGAGAAATACATAGTTCAAGTGGGAAAACCGAGAGCCTTGTTGACAGACAATGCTTCGTACGTATCATGTAGATCCTGGGAAAAGTGTCTGCGCGAAAGAGGCATTAGTCACACCCAGATTTCTCGTTTCAACCCAAAAAGTAGTCCAATTGAGCGCGATTCATGAGAATGTACATGTCCAGTCAGCACTATCGCTGGATAGAATATCTGCAAAAATTCGAGGAAGTGTATAATCAGTTACCTCATTCATCTATGGGTTTTACTCCTTACAATATCTTGTTTGGTATGGACAAATGAAATGAAAACCTACTAAAATTCAGTAACCCATTACCTGTAGATAAATCTGTCCTATTTAACAAAGTGGGTGCTGTGCTTCAGCATCACGCAAACTTCAGAAAAACTTATTATGATAAACATCTAATTAAACCTGTTACAGAGTTGGAGAAGATATCCTATTAAGATCTCATCCTAAATCCTCCGCCATAAAGAAGTTAAACAAGAAATGGCAATTAAAATATGAAGGTCCATTCAAAATAGTTATAATACCGCATCCTGGAAGTTACGTTTTATTGAATTGTAAAGGAAAGAACAAAGAAATCCAAAGTCACCAGGATTTAAAACGATTCTGGCAGTAGATTTAAGCTTTATTTAAAAGACGAAGAAATATTTGTAATTTTAATCTATTATTTTGCCCTGTGAACTAAATTGATGATGTATAAGTAAGTAATTTTACCTGGGGACTTCTCTGTCGGAGAGAAACTATGGGGAAGAAGATCTTCAGTAATATTGACAGATAAAATAGCCTATTCTGAAAACCTTTGAATATACTATTGAGAATCTAACGATAGACTAAGATCCCACAACCTGAGCATATTATAAGCTGTTATTGTGCACCTATAGCAGAGAATTCGTGTGCTTAACAACATTGTGAAAAGAAGAGAAGCAAGAAACTTGAGCTTGATTGTAAAGAGATTTCACAATTTGTGGAATAAGACATTCTATAATGAATAATACTTAAAATGTTTTCATTTTCTGTACTTTAATTACAGATTTGATTATTTAGCGTAAGGGAAAGAATTGAAGTCATAGTTGCATTCTGCAACAAGAATGAGAGCTAGAATATAGATCAGCAGTTAAAATTGATTTCAATTTGAATATTTGCTATTAGGATAAGGCTATATTTTGTACTTAGAATAAGTAAAGTGAAGTACTTTCCTTTTTCAGAGCCAGAATGGCATTAACTTTGCATTTTCAATTAAGCGTTAAAAAAAATAATTTCGTATGTTGTACGATGTGCTGGTTTAGAACTTTCAGTCTATTACGCAAGTATAAGTATCTCACAGAATACTATAAACTATTTAAGCAATAATAGACTCAACAAACTAAAGATGGAAGAACTTCATAAGAAAGAGACTTTTGTGAATAATTCACTACTGGCCATTAAAATTGCTACACCAAGAAGAAATGCAGATGATAAACGGGTATTCATTGGACAAATATATTATACTAGAACTGACATGTGATTACATTTTCAAGCAATTTGGGTGCATAGATCCTGAGAAATCAGTACCCAGAACAACCATCTCTGGCCGTACTAACGGCCTTGATACACCTAGGCATTTAGTCAAACAGAGCTTGGATGGCGTGTACAGTTACAGCTGCCCATGCAGCTTCAACACGATACCACAGTTCATCAAGAGTAGTGACTGGCGTATTGTGACGAGCCAGCGACTCGGCCACCATTGACCAGACGTTTTCAATTGGTGAAAGATCTGGAGAATGTGCTGGCCAGAGCAGCAGTAGAACATTTTTTGTATCCAGAAAGGTTCGTACAGGACCTGCAACATGCTGTCGTGCATTATCCTGCTGAAATGTAGGGTTCCGCAGTTATCGAATGAAGGGTAGAGCCACGGGTTGTAACACATCTGAAATGTAACGTCCACTGTTCAAAGTGCCGTCAATGCGAACAAGAGGTGACCGAGACGTGTAACCAATTGCACCCCATACCATCACGCCGGATGATACGCCAGTATGGCGATGAATACACGCTTACAATGTGCGTTCACCACGATGTCGCCAAACATGGATGCGACCATAATGATGCTGAAAACAGAACGTGGATTCATTCAAAAAAAATGACGTTTTGCCATTCGTACACCCAGGTTCGTCGTTGAGTACATCATCCAATGCGCTCCTGTCTGTGATGCAGCGTCAAGGGTAACCGCAGCCATGGTCCCCGAGCTGATGGTCCATGCTGCTGCAAACTTCGTCGAACTGTTCGTGCAGATGGTTGTTGTCCTCCAAACGTCCCCATCTGTTGACTCAGGGATCGAGACGTGGCTGCACGATCCGTTACAGCCATGCGGATAAGATGCTTGTCATTTCGACTGCTAGTGATACGAGGCCGTTGGGATCCAGCACGACGTTTCGTATTACCCTCCTGAATCCACTGACTCCATATTCTGCTAACAGTCACTGGATCTCGATCAGCGCGAGCTGCAAAGTCACGATACGATAAACCGCAATCGCGATAGGCTACAATCCGACTTTTATAGAAGTCGGAAATGTGATAGTACGCATTTCTCCTCCTTACATGGGGCATCACAACAACGTTTCACCAGGCAACGCCGGTCAACTGCTGTTGGTGTATGAGCAATCGGTTGGAAACTTTTCTTATGTCAGCACGTTGTAGGTGTCACCACCGGCGCCAGCCTTGTGTGAATGCTCTGAAAAGCTAATCATTTGCATATCACAGCATCTTCTTCCTGTCGGTTAAATTTGGCGTCTGTAGCACGTCATCTTCGTGGTGTAGCAATTTTAATGGCCAGTATTGTAATTACATGTAATTGACTATTCGTACCAGGAAATTACTTGTAGCCATGTTCTTAGAGACAGGAAATGGTACAATGATTTCCGTGTTACTATTTTACCACGAAGGAACTGCAGGGATAGATAAATTTTGAACACAACAGCTGACTTAAGTTGAGTTGTTTCACGTAAAGGTAACTGAAGTTTAACAGTGTTAAACCTGAGTCAAAGTGTTTCGTGTGATTTTGTGTGACGAAATAGTATTAGGCGAACCTCTAAATACAAGTCGCTGGAAATAATTACTTTCTCTTAAACTTGGTCAAAGACAAGTCAAGATGATGTACTGCTACAAGAATTCTAGTACGAACTTACAAACTTGAAAAGCTGAACCAAAGTATCCTTTGATAGACTTACATGAGCAAACCTCATAAATGCTGCCAATAATGGAATAATGAGTGCCAATGTCGTCACGGCTCGCCAACCACAAGCTTTGAAGAAGGCAAAACCGATGGGGAGCGCATACGTTAGCGGCCGTTCACAGAAAAAGAATGTCGCTTTTACCTGACTCTGGCAGCACCAGCTGATCAGCGGATCCGAGACTTCGAGCAGCCTGTCTACCTACAACTGCAGTCACTGTTCGTCAAGAAGATGACATCACTGTGGAAGGCCTTGAGCCGTCTGTCATCACCCGCAGATACTATTCTTCAAGAATATCCCATCGCCATCGAGGAAGATGTTTAGTAGCCTAACTTCATACTCAACTAACGTTCTCCAAAAAGATGTCGTCACCGGAGAAGAAGCTGAAATGAATACCAATAAATACTATGACAGCTCCTCGAGAACATGATCCACCTTGAAGAAACAGACGAATAACTAGCAAAAAAATGCAAAAATCTGACGAAGCCAACCACTAATTTCATGAGCTTCGTCAAGATCAAGAACGATGCAACCAGGACGCGACTGCTCCACATCGAAGAAACCATTGATGTAACCACCAACAGAAGTTGAAGTATACGCAGCTGGTCAACTAAGAAAACAAGCAGATGACATCAGAAAATAAACATGGGCGAGACTTCTGAAGCAGCCACGGATAGAAGAACTTAGGGCAACAGTTAACAATAATGCTCAATCCTTCTGCGTCTGGTTGGCAGTTATTCAAGACAGGTGAGTTGAAAACTTACCGATGTCTGCTGCTCTACCAGTTAGCGAGCAGCAGCAAACAAGATTCTGCAGCTTCTGCCGCTCGCCAACAAGTACGCGGCAGATGAACCAAGAACAGCCTGATCCTGCTACTAGCCTGTTCAAGAGGTAGCAGATGAGAAGATAGCATCCTGCTACTAGCTTATTCAAGAGGTAGCAGAGGAAAAGATTGCACGTCACCTGGGGTTCCTGTTGCCTAATCATCCGAGAGGCAGCAGAGGTAGCGGATGATCAGGCTTTGATCCCAGCCTGCACAGTCTGGTCAATCTCTCATGCGAGTACAACGACCCGATGGGGAGCTGAGCGCCGATTGCAGACAGTAATACAGGACTTACTGTCTGTCTACTCTTCGCACAAGAGAGAAGATTACGAAACTGGTTATTGTACACATTTTGTAACATCATAATTATGTGTAGTCTAATTAATTTAATAACAAAATTTTTAGACTTGGCAAGTAACATAGGACATTCTTAAATTACTTTATCATAGTTGGGATTATTTAAGACCTGAATTACTTAGTGGGCACTTTCCTTAAGCCCGAAGTACTTTAGCATTGAGATAATTATGGAATGAGAATTTAAACAGGCAAAATTCTTAGGCCTTTGTAACATGAATTGTGAAATACCTAAGTAACTAATCCCAGAAAATTTGAAATTTATAAATGGGAAATCCTGCTAGACCCATAGGCTAAAATTCTTGACAAATACCAATGTATTTTTTAGCAATGTGTCTATATCGTACTAGGGAGGTAACACAAAGTCGAATCATCAACGCACCCCACAGTAAAAAGAGGTTGGCGCTGATAATCGTCTGGGGGGCGCATGTAACGCCGTTTCTTTCGAAAGCAAATATAAAAATAGTACCCAAAACCCAATACAAGCCCCAAAACCAAGAACCAGATTTCATAAAAAAAGAAAACAAAGTCCCACTGTGATAGCATCACTTGAATAGTAGCAAGTATACTGAAGAGAAACAATGTAAAAAGAAATAGAAAAGAAATCCAGTACAAAGCAACTCAGTATTTTTGCAAAAGAAAGTAAAATAGAATCCCTTATGTATCAAATTAAAGTAAAAGCAGATCACAAAGTGGTGTACTTATAGAACACGGAGTAGAATAAGTGATCTCAAAAAACACTCCTTGTGAGTACTCTTTCAGGATATTGCGGAATACAGTTATACTCTGTTTATGTGCTTCTAGGGCTTGCTTGATCGTGTCGTAACTTAACGTGTGCTCTTGTACAAAGGCGATACGAAATTGTCTTTACATTTTGGAGGCTTGCGATCTGCTAGAAATTATTAAGCTTGAAATAGGTAGCTCAGCTACCTTGAGCATACGATTACGTAGAGTCAGGATAGGAAAAGAACCGATATTTGACTTAAATTGATTATTATCAATGAAAGACTGAACTTTGCCCCAATGTGACAGACTGTTAGTAATTTAACGGAAAAGGAAGTGGATATTAGTATCGAATTGTGGGAAAATACTTGGATTTCGTTAACGCAACTGGTGAAATCTGGATCTTATTGCAGACACTTTGACTGAAATTTACGTAACTAATTCCACCCAGCTTAGGGAAAGATGACTTCCTTAAGACAATGGTAGGATGTGCTTGGACTATAATAAACCAGCATAATGTGAATGTACCGTGTTGGACATTTATTTCAAACCAAATAATATTACATGCTTGCGAAACATTTTAGCAGTGCAGCGATACAAATTAATAACAGAGTGCTGCATATAATCTTTGCCGCTCTCAAAAAGTTATCATACTGATTCAAACTATTTAGCTTACGTAAACGGAAAACTTTAGTGGAGAAACTATTGCTGTATATAGACTGTAAGCATGGTTACTGCAATAATAGCAGTTTGTATGCATCTATGTGTTGCTGTGACCATACACGTCGGGGAGCATATGATTATTTGAGCTGCCCGGTATAATTAATACGCACTCGGCGTGAATATAGTGCAGGACAGACTTCTTTTGTAACATTCCTTATCAGACAGTATACAGACATTCTACCGCTAGCTGGTCAGGACACGAACTTCAACAACGGAAATTTTCAATAGAAGGAATGGTTACACAGGGAGCGTTCCTCACAGGAGACTGTAGCTGTATTAGTCGCCTGGAGAGAAGTCGCCGTGGAACCTGTAGTATTCAATCACGACGCAGTTTCTGTGTTGCATGGTACAATGTGAGGGTGCGAGTGCTGCAGTAAACTGGCAGTAATGCACCGGAAAGATGCTACTTGACTCTCAGGGGACGTTCGATAAGGACACTATAGAGGAGTCAGTCACTTGGAGATAAGTCGGCATGGTAACTGGTGAGAGTGCGAGGGTTACAATAAACTAGCAGCACTGCATCGGGAAGACATACTTAGTCAATATGAGGGTGCGAGAGTGACAATAAACTTGCGTGGTTGCATCACAAAGACCCTATTTGAGTCCCTGGGGACGTCCCACACGGAGACCATAGCCGTGTTAACCACTTGGAGAGTTCGCATGGAGCCTGTAGTATTCGATTGCGACACTATTTCTGTATTGCATGGTCAATGTGAGGGTGCGAGGGCTACAATAAACTGGAAGTGTTGCATCGGAATGTCTCTACTTGACTCCCACGGGACGTTACTTACGGGACTGTAGCCGTGTTAGTCGTTTGGAGAGAAGTCAGCGCAGAGCCTGTATATACACTTGCGACGCAATTTGTGTGTTGCATGGTCAATGTGAGGGTGCGAGTGCTGCAATAAACTGGCAGTAATGCATCGGAAAGATGCTACTTGACTCCTAGGGGACGTTCGATATGGACACTATAGAGGAGTCAGTCACTTGGAAATAAGTCGGCATGGTAACTGGTGAGAGTGCGAGGGTTACAATAAACTAGCAGCACTGCATCGGAAAGACATACTTGGTCAATGTGAGGGTGCGAGAGTTACAATAAACTTGCGTCGTTGCATCACAAAGACCCTATTTGACTCCCTGGGGACGTCTCACATGGAGACCATAGCCGTGTTAATCGCTTGGAGAGTTCTCATGGAGCCTGTAGTATTCGATTGCGACACTATTTCTGTATTGCATGGTCAATGTGAGGGTGCGAGGGCTACAATAAACTGGAAGTGTTGCATCGGAATGTCTCTACTTGACTCCCACGGGACGTTACTTACGGGACTGTAGCCGTGTTAGTCGCTTGGAGAGAAGTCAGTGTAGAGCCTGTAATATTCACTTGCGACGCAATTTGTGTGTTGCATGGTCAATGTGAGGGTGCGAGTGTTACAATAAACTAGCAGTAATTCATCGGAAAGATGCTACTTGACTCCTAGGGGACGTTCGATATGGACACTATAGAGGAGTCAGTCACTTGGAAATAAGTCGGCGTGGTAACTGGTGAGAGTGCGAGGGTTACAATAAACTAGCAGCACTGCATCGGAATGACATACTTGGTCAATGTGAGGGTGCGAGAGTTACAATAAACTTGCGTCGTTGCATCACAAAGACCCTATTTGACTCCCTGGGGACGTCTCACATGGAGACCATAGCCGTGTTAATCGCTTGGAGAGTTCGCATGGAGCCTGTAGTATTCGATTGCGACACTATTTCTGTATTGCATGGTCAATGTGAGGGTGCGAGGGCTACAATAAACTGGAAGTGTTGCATCGGAATGTCTCTACTTGACTCCCACGGGACGTTACTTACGGGACTGTAGCCGTGTTAGTCGCTTGGAGAGAAGTCAGTGTAGAGCCTGTAATATTCACTTGCGACGCAATTTGTGTGTTGCATGGTCAATGTGAGGGTGCGAGTGTTACAATAAACTGGCAGTAATTCATCGGAAAGATGCTACTTGACTCCTAGGGGACGTTCGATATGGACACTATAGAGGAGTCAGTCACTTGGAAATAAGTCGGCATGGTAACTGGTGAGAGTGCGAGGGTTACAATAAACTAGCAGCACTGCATCGGAAAGACATACTTGGTCAATGTGAGGGTGCGAGAGTTACAATAAACTTGCGTCGTTGCATCACAAAGACCCTATTTGACTCCCTGGGGACGTCCCACACGGAGACCATAGCCGTGTTAATCACTTGGAGAGTTCGCATGGAGCCTGTAGTATTCAATTGCGACACTATTTCTGTATTGCATGGTCAATGTGAGGGTGCGAGGGCTACAATAAACTGGAAGTGTTGCATCGGAATGACTCTACTTGAATCCCACGGGACGTTGCTTACGGGACTGTAACCGTGTTAGTCGCTTGGAGAGAAGTCAGTGTAGAGCCTGTAATATTCACTTGCGACGCAATTTGTGTGTTGCATGGTCAATGTGAGGGCACGAGGGTTATCATAAACACGCAGTGTTGCATTGGGAAAAACGCTACTTGACACCCACAGGTCGTTCCATACGTAGGCTGTAGCCCAATTAGTTGCTTGGAGAGAAGTCTGAATGGAGCTTGTAGTATTCAATCGCGACACAATTTCTGTGTTGCATGGTCAATGTCAGTGTGCGAGGGTTACACTAAGCTTTCAGTGGTACATCGGAAACAAGCTACTTGACGACTAGGGGACGTTCCATACTGAGACTGTAGTTGCGTTACTCGCTTGGAGAGAAGTCAGTATGGAGCCGATAGTATTCAATCGCGACACAGTTTGTGTGTTGCATCGTCAATGAGAGGGTTTGAGGGTTCGAGGGTTACAATAAACTGACAGTGTTGCATGGGGAAGACGCTACTTGACTCCCAGAGGACGTTGCTTAGGGAGACTGTAGTCGCGTTAATCGCTATTAGAGAAATTGGCATGCAGCCTGTAGTATCCAATAGCGACGCATGAATGTGCTGCATGGTCAATGTGAGGATGCGAGGGTTAGACTAAGCTGACAGTGGTGCATCGGAAACAACCTACATGGCTTCCAGAGGCAGTTCCACATGGTGAATGTAGCCGCGATATTTAATTGGAGAGATGTCATCATCTAGACTATAGTATTCAATCGTGACGCGATTTCTTTGTTGCATGGTCAATGTGAGTGTTTGACGGTAACAATATATGCCATTGTTGCATTAGAAAGACGCTACTTGACTGCCAGGGGACTTTCCCTACCGAGACTGTAGCCGCGTTAGTGTCTTGGAGAGAAGTCGTGATTGATCCCGTAGTTTTTTATCCCGACGCAATTTGTGTGTTGCATCGTCAATCTGAGGGGTCGAGGGTGTAAGTAAACTGGAAGTAGTGGATTGGAGACAAGCTACTTCACTCCCAGGAAAAGCTTCATACGGTGACCATAGCCGCTTTCGATGCTTGGAGAGAAGTCGGCAGGGAGCCCTTAGTGTTCAATCTGGACTCAATTCCTGTGTTGGATTGTCAATGTGAATTTGTGATGGTTACAATAAACCGGAAGTGTTGCATCGGAAAGTTGCTACTTGACTCCCATGCTACGTTCCATACGGAGATTGTTGCCGTTGTAGTCGATTGGGGGGAAGACGGCATGGTGCCTGTAGTAGTCAGTTGCGACACACTTTCTGTATAGCATCATCAATGAGATGCTGCGATGGTCGCAAAAATCTGGCAGTGTTGCATCGGAAAGACGCTACTTGACTCCAACAGATCCTTCCACATGGAGAGTGAAGCTGCGTTAGTCGCTTGGAGAGAAGTCATCATGGAGCCTATAATATTCAGTTGCAACGCAATTTCTATGTTGCATTGTGGAATTGTGGTTTGGAGGATTACAATAAACTTTCAGTGCTGCATCGGAAAGACGCTATTTGACTCTAACGGGACGCTCCGTACAGTCACTGTAGCCGAATTAGTCGCTTGGAGAGATGTCGGCATAAAGCCTGTAATATTCAACCACGAGACAAATCTGTGTTGCATGGTCAGTTTGAGGGTGCGAGGGTTACAAAAATCTGGCAGGATTGCATCGGAAAGATGTATTCAATTGTGACGCAATTTGTGTAGTGTATGGTCAATGTGAGGGTGCGAGGATTACAATAAATTGGCAGTGTTGCATTGGCAACAGGCTGCTTGATTCCCAGTGGATATTCCTTGCAGAGACTGTAACTGCGTTAGTCGCTTTTAGAGAAGTCGGCAGGGAGCCTGTAGTATTCAAACGTGACGCAATTTCTATGTTGCATGGTCAATGTGTGGGTGTGACGGTTACAATAAGCTGGTAGTACTACATTGGAATGACGCTAATTGACTCCAACGGCACGTTCCAGATGGTGACTGTAGCCGTGTTAGTCGCTTGGAGAGTAGTCGGCATGGAGCGTGTAGTATTCAATCGCGAAGCAATTTCTGTGTTGCATGGTCAACCTGAGAGTGCAAGAGATACAATATACTGTCAGTGTTGCATCGGATACGAGCTACTTGACCCCAGTGGACGTTGCATACTGAGACTTTGGCCGCGTTATCGCTTGGAGATTAGTCGTAATTTCTGTGTTGGTCAATGTGTAGGTGCAGGGATTACAATAAACTGGCAGTGTTACATCGGAAATACGTTACTTATCTCGTTGGGAACTTTACCTATGGAGAGTGTAGCCATGTTAGACGTTTGGAGAGAAGTCTGCATAGAGTATGTCGTATTCAACCTCTACGCTATTTCCGTGTTGCCTGCTCAATGTGAGGGTGTGAGGGTTGCAATAAAAAGGCAGTGTTCGATTGGAAACAAGCTACTTGACTAACACTGGACACATGTTCCATATGGTGACAGTAGCCGTAATCGTTTATAGTGAAGTTGGAATGGTACTACTCGCTTGCAGAGAAGTATCCTGGACCCTGTAGTATTCAACCTCGACGCTTTATCTCTGTTGCATGCTCAGTGTGAGGGTGCGAGGGTTACAATAGATTGGCAGTGTTGCATCGCGAAGAGGCTACTTGATTCAGAGTGGAATTAACATACGGAGACTATTGCTGCATTGTCACTTGGAGAGTAGTTGGAATGGAGCCTGTAGTAATCAATCGCAATGCAATTTCTGTGTTGCATGGTCAATGTGTAGGTACGAGCGTTACAATAAACTGGCAGGATTGCATCATATAGACGCTACTTGACTCCCAGGGGACAATTCATGCAGATACGGTATCTGTATTAGTCTCTTGGAGAGAAGTAGGCATGGAGCCTGTAGTATTAATTCGCGACGCTACTCTTTAGTTGCATGGTCAATGTGATGGAGCGAGGGTTACATGAAGATTGCAGTGTTGCATCGGAAAGAGGCTACTCGACTAGCAGGGAACGTTCCATACAGGGACTGCAGCCACGTTAGTCGTTTGGAGAGAACTCGGCATGGAGCCTGTAGTATTCAATCGCTACTGAATTCCTGTGCTGCATGGTGAATGGGTTACAAGGGTTACAGCGGATACAAGAAACTTGCATTGTTGCATTGGAAAGACGCTACTTGACTCCTAGGGGATGATCCATTCCGAGACAGTAGCCGGGTTAGTCGTTTGGAGAGAAGGCAGCATGGAGCGTGTAGGAATAAATCGCAACTCAATTTCTGTGTTGCATGGTCAATGTGAGGGTGTGAGGGTTACAAGAAACTGGCAGTGTCACATCGGAACGACGCTACTCGCTTGCCAGGAAGCGTTCCATACGGAGACAGTAGCTGCTTAAGTCGGTTGGAGAATTTTCCGAGTGGAGACTGTAGTATTCAATCGCGAAGGAATTTCTGTGTTGCATGGCCAATGTGAGCGTGCGTGGGTTACGATAAACTGGCAGTGTTGCATCGGGAAGAAGCTACTTGTCTCCCAGGGGATGTAAAATTCGGAGACTGTACTGCGTTAATCGCTTGGAGAGAGGTTGTCATGGAGCCTGTAGTATTCAATCACGATGCAATTTCTGTGTTGCAACTTCAATGCTAGGTTACGAGGGTTAAAATCAAGTGACAGAGTTGCATCAGAAAGAGGCTACATGAGTCTAATGGGACGTTCCGTACGGAGACTGTATCCACGTTAGTCGTCGGGGTAGGATTCGGTATGGAGGCTGTAGTTTTCAATCTCGACGCAATTTCTATGTTGCATGGTCAATGTGAGGGTGTGAGGGTTACAATAAACAGCCAGTGTTGCGTCGGAAACAAGCTACTAGACTGTAGCCTCATCAATCGCTTGGAGAGAAGTCGGTATAGAGCCTGTAGTATTCAATCACGAAGCAATTTCAGTGTTGCATGGTCAATGTTTATTTGTGAGGATTGAAATAAAGTGGCAGAGTTGCATCGGAAACAAGCTACTTGACTCCCAGGTGACGTTCCAGACGGAGACTCTAACCGTGTTAGCCGCTAACCGAGAAGTCGACATGGAGCCTGTAGTACTGAATCGCGACGCAATCTCTGTGTTGCATGGTCAGTGTGTGAATGCAAAGGGTTACAATAAACTGCCAGTATTGAATCGGAACAAGCTATGTGACTCCCAGAGAACGTTCGATACGGAGACTGTAGCCGCGTCAGCTGCTTGGAGAGAAATCGGCATGGAGCCTATAATATTTAATCACGAAGGAATTTCTGTGGTCCATCGTTAATGTTAGGGTGCGAGGATTAAAATAAAGCAGTAAAGTTGCATCACAAAGACGCTCCTTGACTCCCAGTGGACGTTCCATATGGAGACTGTAGCCACTTTAAGAGCCTGGGAAAGTCGACATGTTGCCTGTAGTTTTCAACTGCGACGTAATTTCTGTATTGCATGCTGAATGAGGTTGTGAGAGTCACAGTAACCTGGCAGCATTGCATCAGAAACAAGCTACTTGACTCCCAGAGGACTTTCCATATGTAGACTGTAGCCGCATTAGTCGCTTGGAGAGAAGTCGGCATAGAACCTGTAGTATTCAATCACGAAGAAGTTCCTGTGTTGCATTGTCATTGTTAGGGTGCGAGGGTTAAAATAAAGTGGCAGAGTCGCACTGGAAAGACAGTACTTGAGTCTCATGGGACGTTCCATACGGAGACTGTAGCCGTTAGTCGCCTGGAGAGAAGTCGGCATACAGACCGTAGTTTTCAAGCGCGATGCAATTTCTGAGTTGCATGGTCAATGTGACGATGCGACTGTTATAATAAACTGGCAGTGTAGGGTCGGAAACAAGCTACTTGATTTCCAAAGGGCGTTTCATACAGAGACTGTCGCCGCCTTGTCGATTGTAGTGAATCCGTCATGGACCCTGTTGTATTAAGTCACGAAGCAATTTCTGTGTTCCATGTTCTATGTTATGGTGCGAAGGTTCAATTAAAGTTGCAGAGTTGCATCGGAAAGATGCTACTTGAGTCTCAGGCAACTTTCCATACTGAGACTGTAGCCACATTAGTCGACTGGTGAAAAGTCTGCGTGGAGCCTCTAGTTTTAAATCGTGACGTAATTTCTGTGTCGCATGGTCAATATGAGGGTCCGAACGTAAAAATTAAGACCAGAGTTGCATCGGAAAGACGCTACATCAGACTCAGAGGACGTTCTATATGGATTCAACAGCCACGTCAGTCGCCTGGAGAGAAGTTGGCATGTAGCCTGTAGATTTCAATGGCGACGTAGTTTCTCTGCTGCATGGTCAATATGAGAGTCCGAGAGTCCAATAATCTGGTAGTGTTGCATCTGATAGACCCTACTTGACTCAATCGCGACGCAATTTCTGTGTTGCATGGTCAATGCTAGAATACGAGGGTTACAATAAACTGACAGTTTTGCACCAGATAGACGCTACTTGCCTCCCATGGGACGTTCCATACAGTGACTGTAGCAACGTTATTCACTTAGAGAGAGGTCGTCATGGAGCCTATAGAATTGCATCATGATCAATTACAGTGCTGCATCTTCAATTTTTGGGTTGTTGTTGTTGTGGTCTTCAGTCCTGAGACTGGTTTGATGCAGCTCTCCATGCTACTCTATCCTGTGCAAGCTTTTTCATCTCCCAGTACCTACTGCAACCTACATCCTTCTGAATCTGCTTAGTGTATTCATCTCTTGGTCTCCCTCTACGATTTTTACCCTCCACGCTGCCCTCCAATACTAAATTGGTGATCCCTTGATGCCTCAGAACATGTCCTACCAACCGATCCCTTCTTCTGGTCAAGTTGTGCCACAAACTTCTCTTCTCCCCAATCCTATTCAATACTTCCTCATTAGTTATGTGATCTACCCATCTAATCTTCAGCATTCTTCTGTAGCACCACATTTCGAAAGCTTCTATTCTCTTCTTGTCCAAACTATTTATCGTCCATGTTTCACTTCCATACATGGCTACACTCCATACAAATACATCCAGAAATGACTTCCTGACACTTAAATCTATACTGGATGTTAACAAATTTCTCTTCTTCAGAAACGCTTTCCTTGCCATTGCCAGCCTACATTTTATATCCTCTCTACTTCGACCATCATCAGTTATTTTGCTCCCCAAATAGCAAAACTCCTTTACTACTTTAAGTGCCTCATTTCCTAATCTAATTCCCTCAGCATCACCCGACTTAATTAGACTACATTCCATTATCCTTGTTTTGCTTTTGTTGATGTTCATCTTATATCCTCCTTTCAAGACACTGTCCATTCCTTTCAACTGCTCTTCCAATTTTGGGTACGAGGGTTAAAATAAAGTAGCAGAGAAGATCGGGACGACGCCAGTCGAAACTCATGAGACTTTCCATGCGGCGACTGTAGCCGTTAGTCGCCTGGAGGAAAGTCGCCATTGAGACTGTAATTTTAAATAGAGATGTAATTTCTCTGTTGCATGGTGAATGTTAGGATACAAGGTTTTAAATAAAGTGGCAGAGCTGCATCGGAAACACGCCACTTGACTACTAGGCGACGTTCCATACCGACACTGTAGCCACGTTAGAAGCCTGGGGAAGAGTCGACTTGGAACATGTAGTTTTCAACCGCGACGCTACTGGTGTCTCAGGCTACGTTCGATACGGAGACTGTAGCCATTACATGCCTTGAGATAAGTCGGCATGGAGACTGTAGTTTTCCTTTGCGATGCAATATGTGTGTTGCTTGATCAATGTTGGGGTGCAAGGGTTAAAATAAAGTGGCAGAGGTCAATCGGAAAGGCGCTATTTGTGTCTTAGGCTACGTTTGATACGCAGCATTTTGCCATTAGACGCCTTGAGATAAGCCGGCATGGAGACTGTAGTTTTCAACTGCGATGCAATATCTGTGTTGCTTGATCAATGTTGGGGTGCGAGGGTTAAACTAAAGTGGCAGAGCTCAATCGGAAAGGAGCTACTTGTGTTTCAGGCTACGTTCGATACGGAGACTGTAGCCATTAGAGGCCTTGAGATAAGTTGGCATGGAGACTGTATATTTCAAATGCGATGCCGTTTCTCTGCTGCATGATCAACGTTGGGGTGCGAGGGTTAAAAGAAAGTGGCAGAGCTGAATCCGAAAGGAAATACTTGAGTCTCAGGCTACGTTCAGCACTTAAACTTTAGCCGTTAGTAGCCTTGAAAGACGTCCGCATAGAGACTTTAGTCTGTGGTTCATTTTCAATGTTAGTTTGTGAGGGTTAAAATAAAGTGGCTGAGGTCAATCGGAAAGTTGCTACTTGTGTCTCAGGCTACGTTCGATACGGAGACTTTAGCCATTAGACGCCTTGAGATAAAACAGCATGGAGGCTGTCGTTTTCATTGCGTTGCAATTTCTGTGTTGCATGATTGGTGTTGTGGTGCGAGGGTAAAAATAAAGTGGCAGAGCTCAATCGCAAAGACGCTACTTGTGTCTCAGGCTACGTTCGATACGGAGACTGTAGCCATTAGAAGCCTTGAAGTCTTGAGATAGGTGGGCATGGGGACTGTAGTTTTCAATTGCGATGCAATTTCTCTGTTGCATGATCATTGTTGTGGTGCGAGGGTTAAAATAAAGTGGCGGATCTCAATCCGAAAGGAAATACTTGTGTCTCAGGCTACATTTGCCACTTAGACTTTAGCCGTTAGTAGCCTTGAGGTAAGTCAGCATGGAGATTGTATTTATCAACTGGGATGCAGTTTCTGTGGTTCATTTTCAATGTTACTTAACGAGAGTTAAAATAAAGTGGCAGAGGTGAATCGGGAAGGCGCAACTTTTGTCTCAGGCTCCGTTCGATACGGAGACAGTAGCCATTACACACCTTGAGATAAGTCGGCATGGAGACTGTAGTATTCAATTGCGATGCAATTTCTGTGTTGCATGGTCAATGTTGGGGTGCGAGGGTTAAAATAAAGTGGCAGAGCTCAATCGGAAAGGCGCTACTTGTGTCTCAGGCTACGTTCGATACGGAGACTGTAGCCATTACACCCTTTGAGATAAGTCGGCATGGAGACTGTAGCTTTCATCTGCGATGCAATATCTGTTTTGCATGATCAGTGTTGGGGTGCGAGAGTTAAAATAAAGTTGCAGAGCTGAATCGGAAAAGGCGCCACCTGTGTCTCAGCCTACGTTAAATACGGAAACTGTACCCAATAGAAACCTTGAGATAAGTCGGCATGGAGATTATAGTTTTCAATTGCGATGAAATTTCTCTGTTGCATGATCACTGTTGTGGTGCGAGGGTTAAAATAAAGTGGCGAATCTGAATACAAAAGGAAATACTTGTGTGTCAGGCTACGTTTGACACTTAGACTTTAGACGTTAGTAGCCTTGAGAAATGTCTGCATGGAGCCTGTAGTTATCAACCGGGATGCAATTTCTGTGGTTCATTTTCAATATTAGTTTGTGAGGTTGAAAATAAGTGGCAGAGTGAATTGGAAAGGTGCTACTTGTGTCTCAGGCTATGTTCGATACGCAGCTTGTAGCCATTCTAAGCATTGAGATAATTCGGCATGGAGACTGTAGATTTCAATTGCGATTCAATTTCTGTGTTGCATGATCAATGTTGTGGTGCGAGGGTTAAAATAAAGTGGCAGAACTGAATCGGAAAGGAAATAATTGTGTCTCAGCCTATGGTTGACACTTAGACTTTACCCGTTAGTTGCCTTGACAGAAGTCCGCATGGAGACTGTAGTTATCAATTGGGATGGAATTCCTGTGCTTCATTTTCGATGTTAGGTTTTGAGGGTTAAAATAAAGTGGCACAGCTCAATCGGAAAGGCCTACTTCTGTGTCAGGCTACATTCGGTACGGAGACTGTAGCCATTAGAAGCCTCGAGATAAGTCGGCATGGAGACTAGTTTTCAATTGTGATGCAATTTCTGTGTTGCGTGATGAATGTTGGTGTGCGAGGGTTAAAATAAAGTGGCAGAACTGAATCGGAAAGGAAATAATTGTGTCTCAGCCTATGGTTGACACTTAGACTTTACCCGTTAGTTGCCTTGACAGAAGTCCGCATGGAGACTGTAGTTATCAATTGGGATGGAATTCCTGTGCTTCATTTTCGATGTTAGGTTTTGAGGGTTAAAATAAAGTGGCACAGCTCAATCGGAAAGGCCTACTTCTGTGTCAGGCTACATTCGGTACGGAGACTGTAGCCATTAGAAGCCTCGAGATAAGTTGGCATGGAGACTGTAGTTTTCAATTGTGATGCAATTTCTGTGTTGCGTGATGAATGTTGGTGTGCGAGGGTTAAAATAAAGTGGCAGAACTGAATCGGAAAGGAAATAATTGTGTCTCAGCCTATGGTTGACACTTAGACTTTACCCGTTAGTTGCCTTGACAGAAGTCCGCATGGAGACTGTAGTTATCAATTGGGATGGAATTCCTGTGCTTCATTTTCGATGTTAGGTTTTGAGGGTTAAAATAAAGTGGCACAGCTCAATCGGAAAGGCCTACTTCTGTGTCAGGCTACATTCGGTACGGAGACTGTAGCCATTAGAAGCCTCGAGATAAGTCGGCATGGAGACTGTAGTTTTCAATTGCGATTCAATTTCTCTTTTGCATGACCAATGTTGTGGTGCGAGGGATAAAATAAAGTGGCAGAGCTGAATCCGAAAGGGAATACTTGTGTCTCAGCTTACGGTGGACACTTAGATTTTAGCCGTTAGTTGCCTTGAGAGATGTCCACATGGAGACCTTAGTTATCAACCGTTATGCTATTTCTGTGGTTCATATGCTATGTTATATTGTGAGGGTTAAAATAAAAATAAAGTGGCAGAGGTGAATCGGTAAGGCGCTACTCTTGTCTGAGGCTATGTTCGACACGGAGACTTTAGTCATTAGACGCCTTGAGATAAAACGGCATGGAGACTATAGTTTTCAATTGCAATGCAATTTCTGTATTGCATGATTAATGTTGGGGTGCGAGGGTTGAAATAAAGTGGCAGAGCTCATTCGGAAAGGCCTACTTGTGTCTCAGGCTACGTTCGACACAAAGACTGTAGCCATTGGTTGCCTTGAGAGAAGTCCGCATGGCGACTGTAGTTATCAATTGAATTGCAATTTCTGTGGTTCATTTTCAATGTTGGTTTGTGAGGGTTAAAATAAAGTGGCAGAGGCGGATCGGAATTGCACTACTTCTGTCTCAGGCTACGTTCGATACAGAGACTGTAGCCATTAGACGACTTGAGACAAGTCGACATGGAGACTGTAGGTTTCAATTGAGATGAAATTTCTGTGTTGCATGATAAATGATGGGGTGCGAGAGGAAAATTAAAGTGGCAAAGCTCAATCGGAAAGGCGCTACTTGTGTCTGAGACTACGTTTGATACGGAGACTGTAGCCGTTGGTAGCCTTGAGAGAAGTCTTCATGGAGACTGTAGTTACCAACCGGGATGCAATTTCTTTGGTTCAATTTCAATGTTAGTTTGTGAGGTTTAAAATAAAGTGGCAGAGGTGAATCGGAAATGCGCTACCTGTGACGCAGGCTACGTTCGATTAGGAAACTATAGCCATTACACGCCATGAGATAAGTCGGCATGGAGACTGTAGTTTTCAATTGCGATGCAATTTCTGTGTTCCATGATCAATGTTGGAGTGCATGGGTTAAAATAAAGTGGCAGAACTGAATCCGAAAGGTAAATCTTGTGTCTCAGGCTACAATTGACACTTAGACTTAAGCCGTTAGGAGCCTTGAAAGAAGTTCGCATGGAGATTGCAGTTATCTACCGGGACGCAATTTCTGTGGTTCATATTCAATGTTGGTTTGTGAGGGTTAAAATAAAGTGGCAGAAGTGAATCGGGAAGGCGCAACTTTTGTCTCAGGCTCCGTTCGATACGGAGACAGTAGCCATTACACACCTTGAGATAAGTCGGCATGGAGACTCTAGTATTCAATTGCGATGCAATTTCTGTGTTGCATGGTCAATGTTGGGATGCGAGGGTTAAAATAAAGTGGCAGAGCTCAACCGGAAAGGCGCTAGTTGTGTCTCAGGCTACGTTCGATACGGAGACTGTAGCCATTACACCCTTTGAGATAAGTCGGCATGGAGACTGTAGTATTCAGTTGTGATGCAATTTCTATGTTGCATGATCAATGTTGGGGTACGAGGGGTAAAATAAAATGGCGGAGGTGAATCGGAAAGGCGCTACTTGTGTCTCAGTCTAAGTTCGATACAGAGACTGTAGCCATTAGACGCCTTGAGATAAGTCGGCATGGAGACTGTAGTTATCAACTGCGATGCAATTTCTGTGTTGCATGATCAGTGTTGGGGTCCGAGGGTTAAAATAAAAAGGTAGAGCTGAATGGGAAGGGAAATACTTGTGTCTCAGGCTACGTTTGACACTTAGACTATAGCCGTTAGTAGCCTTGAGAGAAGTCCGCATGAGGACTGTAGTTATCAACTGCGATGCAATTTCTGTGGTTCATTTTCAGTGTTAGTTTGTGAGGGTTAAAATAAAGTGGCAGAGGTGAATTGGAATTGCACTACTAGTGTCTCAGGCTACGTTCGATTAGGAGACTATAGCCATTACATGCCTTGAGATAAGTTGGCATGGAGACTGTAGCTCAATCGGAAAGGCGCTACTTGTGTCTCTAGCTCCGTTCGATACGGAGACTGTAGCCGTTGGTAGCCATGAGAGAAGTCCGCATGGAGACTGTAGTTAGCAACCGGGATGCAATTCTGTGGTTCACTACCAATGTTACCTTTTGAGGGTTAAAATAAAGTGGCAGAGTGGATCGGGAAGGCGCTCCTTGTTTCTCAGGCTACGTCCGATACAGACACTGTAGCCATTAGACGACTTGAGACAAGTCGACATGGAGACTGTAGGTTTCAATTGAGATGAAATTTCTGTGTTGCACGCTCAATGTTGGAGTGCGAGGGTTAAAATAAAGTGGCAGAACTGAATCCGAAAGGTAATACTTGTGTCTCAGGCTACAATTGACACTTAGACTTAAGCCGTTAGGAGCCTTGAGAGAAGTCCGCATGGAGACTGTAGTTATCAATCGGGATGCAATATCTGTTCTTCTTTTTGAATGTTAGTTTGTGAGGGTTAAAATAAAGTGGCGTAGTTGTATCGGAGAGGCGCTACTAGTGTCTCAGGCTACGTTCGATGCGGAGACTGTAGCTATAAGGCGCATTGATATAAGTCGGCATTGTGACTGTAGCTTTCAATTGCGATGCAATTTCTGTGTTGCATGATCAATGTTGGGGTGCGAGAGTTAAAATAAAAAGGCAGAGCTCAATCGGAAGGGAAATACTTGTGTCTCAGGCTACGATTGACACTTAGACTTTAGCCGTTAGTAGTAGAGAGAGAAGTCCGCATGGTGACTGTAGTTATCTACCAGGATGCAATTTCTGTGGTTCATTTTCAATGCTAGTTTGTGTGGGTTAAAATAAAGTGGCAGAGGTGAATCGGAATGGCGCTACATGTTTCTCAGGCTATGTTCCGTATGGGAACTCTAGCCATTAGACGCCTCGAGATAAATCGGCATGGAGACTGCAGTTTTCTATTGCGACCCAATTTCTGTGTTGCATGATTATTGTTGGGGTGTGCTTGTTAAAATAAAGTGGCAGAGATCAATCGGAAAGGCGCTACTTGTGTCTCAGGCTACGTTCTATACGGGACTGTAGCCGTTGGTAGCCTTGAGAGAAGCCAAAAGGAGACTGTAGTTATCAACCGGGATAAAATAAAGTGGCGGAGGTGAATGGTAAAACCGCTAATTGTGTCTCAGGCTACGTTCGAATCAGAGACTGTAGCCATTAGACGCCTTGAGAGAAGTCATTATGGATACTGTAGTTTTCAACTGCGATGCAAATTCTGTGTTGCATGATCAATGTTGGGGTGCGAGGATTAAAATAAAGTGGCAGCGCTGAATCAGGGAGATGCTACTTGTGTCTCAGGGTACGTTTGAGACTTTGACTTTACCCGTTAGTAGCCTTGAGAGAAGTCCGCATGGAGAGTGTAGTTATCAACCGGGATGCAATTTCTGTGCTTCATTTTCAGTGTTAGGTTGTGAGGGTTAAATAAAGTTTCAAAGGTGAATCGGAAAGGTGCTTCTTGTGTCTCAGGCTACGTTTGATACGCAACTTGTAGCCATTAGACGCTTTGAGATAAGTCGGCATGGAGACTGCAGTTTTCTATTGCGATGCAATTTCTGTGTTGCATAGTCAATGTTAGATTTCGAGGGTTACCCCATGAACCATGAACCACGCCATTGGTGGGGAGGCTTGCGTGCCTCAACGATACAGATAGCCGTACCGTAGGTGCAACCACAACGGAGGGGTATCTGTTGAGAGGCCAGACAAACGTGTGGTTCCTAAACAGGGGCAGCAGCCTATTCGGTAGTTGCAGGGGCAACAGGCTGGAGGATTGACTGACCTGGCGTTGTAACAGTAACCAAAACGGCCTTGGTGTGCTGGTACTGCAAACGGCTGAAAGCAAGGGGAAACTACAGCCGTAATTTTTCCCGAGGGCATGCAGCTTTACTGTATGATTAAATGATGATGGTATCCTCTTGGGTAAATGTTCCGGAGGGGAATAGTCCCCCATTCGAATCTCCGGGCGGGGACTACTCAAGAGGACGTCGGTATCGGGAGAATGAAAACTGGCGTTCTACGGATCGGAGCGTGGAATGTCAGATCCCTTAATCGGGCAAATAGGTTAGAAAATTTAAAAAGGGAAATCGATAGGTCAAAGTTAGATATAGTGGGTATTAGTGAAGTTCGGTGGCAGGAGGAACAAGACTTTTGGTCAGGTGAATACAGGGTTATAAATACAAAATCAAATATGGGTAATGCAGGAGTACGTTTAATAATGAATAAAAAAATTGCTGTACGGGTAAGCTGCTACAAACAGCGTAGTGAACGCATTATTGTGGCCAAGATAGACACGTAACCCACGCCTAATACAGTAATACAAGTTTATATGCCAACTAGCTCTGCAGATGATGAAGAAATTGATGAAATGTATGATGAGAAAAAGAAATTATTCAGATAGTGAAGGGAGACGAAAATTTAATAGTCATGGGTGATTGGAATTCGACAGTAGGAAAAGGAAGAGAAGGAAACGTAGTAGGTGAATATGGATTGGGTCTATGAAATGCAAGAGGAGGCCGCCTGGTAGAATTTTACACAGAGCATAACTTAATCGTAACTAACACTTGGTTCAAGAATCATGAAAGAAGGTTGTATACATGGAAGAACCCTCGAGATACTACAAGGTTTCAGATAGATTATATAATGGTAAGACAGAGATTTAGGAACCAGGTTTTATATTGTAAGACATTTCCAGGGGCAGATGTGGACTCTGACCATAATCTATTGGTTATCAACTGTAGATTAAAACTGAAGACACTGCAAAAAGGTGGGAATTTAAGGAGATGGGACCTGGATAAACTGAAAGAACGAGAGGTTGTACAGAGTTTCAGGGAGAGCATAAGGGAACAATTGACAGGAATGGGGGAAAGAAATGCAGTAGAAGAAGAATGGCAAGCTTTGAGGGATGAAATAGTGAAGGCAGCAGAGAATCAAGTAGGTAAGAACATGAGGGCTAGTAGAAACCCTTGGGTAACAAAACAGATACCGAATGCAATTGATGAAAGGATAAAATACAAAAATGCAGTAAGTGAATCAGGCAAAAAGGAAGACAAACGTCTCAAAAATGAGATCGAGAGGAAGTGCAAAATGGCTAAGCAGGGATGGCTAGAGTACAAATGTAAGGATATAGAGGCTTATCTCCCGAGGGGTAAGATAGATACTGCCTACAGGAAAATTAAGGAGACCTTTGGAGAATAGAGAACCACTTGCATGAATATCAGGAGCTCAGATGGAAACCCAGTTCCAAGCAAAGAAGGGAAAGCAGAAAGGTGGAAGGAGTATATAGAGGGTCTATACAGGGGCAATGTTCTTGAGGATAATATTATGGAAATGGAAGAGGAGGTAGATGAAGATGAAATGGGAGATACGATACTGCGTGAAGAGTTTGACAGAGCACTTTAAGACCTAAGTCGAAACAAGTCCCCGGGAGTAGACAACATTCCATTAGAACTACTGACAGCCTCGGGAGAGCCAGTCCTGACAAAACTCTACCATCTAGTGAGCAAGATGTATGAGACAGGTGATATTCCCTCAGACTTCAAGAAGAATATAATAATTCCAATCCCAAATAAAGCAGGTGTTTACAGATGTGAAAATTACCGAACTATTAGTTTAATAAGTCACAGCTGCAAAATACTAACACGAATTCTTTACAGACGAATGGAAAAACTGGTAGAAGCCGACCTTGGGGAAGATCAGTTTGGATTCCGTAGAAATGTTGGAAGACGTGAGGCAATACTGACCCTACGACTTATCTTAGAAGAAAGATTAAGGAAAGGCAAACCTACGTTTCTAGCATTTGTAGACTTAGAGAACGCTTTTTACACTGTTGACTGGAATACTCTCTTTCAAATTCTGAAGGTGGCAGGGGTAAAATACAGGGAGCGAAAGGCTATTTACAATTTGTTCAGAAAGCAGATGGCAGTTATAAGAGTCGAGGGACATAAAAGGGAAGCAGTGGTTGGGAAGGGAGTGAGACAGGGTCGTAGCCTCTCCCCGATGCTATTCAATCTGTATATTGAGCAACCAAGAAAAGTTTGGTGTAGGTATTAAAATCCACGGAAAAGAAATAAAAAGTTTGAGGTTCGCCGGTGAGATTGTAATTCTGTCAGAAACAGCAAAGAACTTGGAAGAGCAGTTGAACGGAATGGACAGTGTCCTGAAAGGAGGGTATAAGATGAACATCAACAAAAGCAAAACAAGGATAATGGAATGTAGTCGAATTAAGTCGGGTGACGCTGAGGGAATTAGGTTAGGAAATGAGACACGTAAAGTAGTAAAGGAGTTTTGCTATTTGGGAAGCAAAATAACTGATGATGGTCGAAGTAGAGAGGATATAAAATGTAGACTGGCAATGGCAAGGAAAGCATTTCTGAAGAAGAGAAATTTGTTAACATCGAGTATAGATTTAAGTGTCAGGAAGTCGCTTCTGAAAGTATTTATATGGTGTGTAGCCATGTATGGAAGTGAAACATGGACGATAAATAGTGCAGACAAGAAGAGAATAGAAGTTTTCGAAATGTGATGCTACAAAAGAATGCTGAATATTAGATGGGTAGATCACATAACTAATGAAGAGGTGTTGAATAGAATTGGGAAGAAGAGGAGTTTGTGGCACAACTTGACCAGAAGAAGAGATCGGTTGATAGGACATGTTCTCAGGTATCAAAAAAATGGTTCAAATGGCTCTGAGCACTATGGGATTTAACTTCTAAGGTCCCCTAGAACTTAGAACTACTTAAACCTAACTAACCTAAGGACATCACACACATCTATGCCCGAGGCAGGATTCGAACATGCGACCGTAGCGGTCGCGCGGTTCCAGACTGTAGCGCTTAGAACCGCTCGGCCACCCCGGACGGCTCTCAGATATAAAGGGATCACCAATTCAGTACAGGCGGGCAGCGTGGAGGGTAAAAATCGTTGAGGGAGACAAAGAGATGAATACACTAAGCAGATTCAGAAGGATGTAGGCTGCAGTGGATACTGGGAGATGAAGAAGCTTGCACAGGATAGAGTAGCATGGAGAGCTGCATCAAACCAGTCTCAGCACTGAAGACCACAACAACAACAACACAATAAAGTGGCAGAGTTACATCGGAAAGACGCTACTTGAGTCTCTCGCTTAGTTCGATACGAAGACTGTTGCTGTTAGATGTCTTGAGAGAAGTCGACATGGAGACTGTAGTGCTCAATCGTGATGCACTTTCTGTGTTGAATGATCAATGTTAGATTTCGAGAGTTAGAATAAAGTGCAGAGTTACGTCGGAGAGACGCTACTTGGGTCTCAGGCTTAGTTGGATACGGAGACTGTAGCTGTTAGTCGCCTTGAGAGAAGTCCTCATGGAGACTGTGGTGCTCAATCGCGATGCACTTTCTGAGTTGAATGATCAATGTTAGATCTCGAGAGTTAGAATAAAGTGGCAGAGTTACGTCGGAAAGACGCTACTTGGGTCTCAGGCTTATTTCGATACGGAGACTGTAGCCGTTAGCCACCTTGAGAGAAGTCGACATGGAGAGTGTAGTTTTCAAAACACGATGCAATTTCGGTGTTGCATGGTCAATGTTAGATTTCGAGGGTTACAGTAAAGTGTCAGAGTTACGTTGGAAAGACGCTAATTGGGTCTCAGGCTTAGTTCGATACGGCGGCTGTATCTTGAGAGAAGTCGAAATGGAGACCGTAGTTTTCAATCGCGATGCAATTTTTGTGTGGCATGGTCAGTGTGAGATTTCGGGGGTTGCTATGAAGTGTCAGAGTTACGTCGGAAAGACGCTACTCTGGTCTCACTCTTAAATCGATACGGAGGCTGTAGCCATTAGCCGCTTTGAGAAAAGTCGACATGGTGACTGTAGTTTTCAATCGCGATGCAATTTCTGTGTTGCAAGGTCAATGTGAGATTTCAGGGTTTAGAATGAAGTGGAAGAGTTACATCGAAAAGACGCTACTTGAATCTCACGCTTAGTTCGATACGAATGCTGTAGCCGTTAGCCGCCTTGAGAAAAGTCGACACGGCGACTGTAGTTTTCAACTGCGAAGCAATTTCTGTGTTGAATTTTCAATGTCAGATTTCGAGAGTTACAATAAAGTGTCAGAGTTACATCTGAATGTCGCTACTTGAGTCTTAGGCTTAGTTCAATACGGAGGCTGTAGCCACTAGCTGCTTTGAGAAAAGTCGACATGGGGACCATAGTTTTCAATCGCGATGCAGTTTCTGAGTTGCAAGGTCAATGTTAGATTTCAGGGTTTAGAATAAAGTGGAAGAGTTACATCAAAAAGACGCTACTTGAGTCTCACGCTTAGTTCGATACGTTGATTGTTACTGTTAGTCGCCTTGAGAGAAGTCGACATGGAGATTGTACGTTTTCAATCGCGATGCATTTTCTGTGTTGCATGGTCAATGTTAGATTTCGAGGGTTAAAATAAAGTGGCAGAGTTGCATCGGAAAGACACTACTTGAGTGTAAGGCTACGTTCTATATGGAGACTGTAGCTGTTAGTCGCCTTGGAGGAAGTCGGCATGAAGTCAGTAGTCTTCAATCGCGATGCAATTTCTGTGTTGTATGGTGAATGTAAGGGTGCTGGGGCTACAATAAAGTGGCGATATTCCATCGTAAAGTTGTTACTTGATCCAGGGGACGTTCCATACAAAAACTGTAGATGCTTTATTTTCATGGGTAGAAGTCGGCATGGAGACTGTAGTATTCAATCAAGTAGCAGTTTCTGTATTGCACAATCAATGATAGGGTGCGAACGTTAATATAAACTGGCAATATTGCATCGGAAAGACGCTACTTGATTGCCAGCTGGCGTTCCATACGGAGACTGTAGCCCCGTTATTCGCTTGGAGAGAAGACGGCTTGCAGCCTGTAGTTTTCAATCGCGACGCAATTTCTGTGTTGCATGGCCAATGTGAGGGTGCGAGTTTTATCATAAACTGGCAGTGTTGCATCGGAAACTAGCTACTTGGCTCCCTGAGGACGAAGCATACGGAGACTGTAGACGCGTTAACACTTTGAGAGAAGTCGACATGGAGCCTGTAGAATCCAGTGACGAAGCTATTTCTCAGATGCATGGTCAATGTCAGGGTGCAAGGAATACAATAAACTGCGAGAGTGCATCGGAAACAAGCTACGTGACTTTCAGAGGTCGTTCCATACAGACTGTAGCCACGAGGGTACCTGGAGATAAGTCGCATGGAGCCTGTAGTTTTCAATGCCAACATAATTTCTCCGTTGCCTGGTCAATGTGAGGGTGCAAGGGTTTCGATAAACTGGCAGTGTTGCACTGATAAGACGCCACTTGACTCCCAGGGGACATTCCATAAGGAGACCGTAGCCACGTTAGTCACATGCAGAGAAGTCGCCATGGCGGCTGTAGTATTCAATCACGAAACAATTTCAGTGATGCATTGTCAATGGCAGTGTGTGAGGGTTAAAATAAACTGTCAGGGTGCGTCAGAAAGACGCTACTTGAGTCTCAGGGTACGTTCCTTACGGAAACTGTTGGCATGTCAGTCGCCTGGAGAGAAGTCATCATTGAGCCCATAGTTTTCAGGTGCGACGCAATTTTTGTGTTGCTTCGTCAATGTGAGGGCGCGAGGGTTGCAGTAATATTGCGGTGGTGCATCGGAAACAATATACTTGTCTCGCAGGCGTAGTCCCATAGTGTAATCGTAGCCACATAAGTCACTTGGAGAGAAGATACAATGGAGCCTGTAGTATTCATTCGCAACGAAATTTCTGTATTGGATTGTCATTGTGAGGTTGCGACAGTACAGTAAACTGGCAGTGGTGCATCGGAAACAAGCTACTTGACTCCCAGGAGAAGCACCATTCGGTGACTGTAGCCGCGTTAGTCGCTTAGAGAGAAGTCGGCATGGGGCCTGTAGTATTCAATCGTCACGCAATTTTTCTGTTGCATGGTCAGTGCGAGGGTGCGAGGGTTACAGTAAACTGGCAGTGGTGCATCGGAAACAAACTACTTGACTCCCAGGAGAAATTCCATACGGTGACTGTAGCCGCGTTAGTCGCTTGGAGAGAAGTCGACATGGAGCCTGTACTATTAAATCGCGACCCAATTTATGTGTTGCATCGTCAATGTGAAGGTGCAAACGTTACTGTAGACTGGCAGATGTGCATTGGAAGTAAGCTACTTGACTCCCAGGAGGAGTCTGATCCGGTCACCGTAGTCTCGTTTCGCTTGGAGAGAAGTCGGTGTATAGCCCGTAGTTTTCAATCGCGACGCAATTTCTGTATTGCAACGTCAGTGTGAGGGTGCGAGGATCACAGTAGAGTGGCAGCAGTGCTTCAGTTACAAACTACTATAGTCCTGAGGGGGAGGGGGGGGGGTTATTAGTCTCTTGGAGATACATTGACAAAGAGCCTTAGTATGCAATCGCGAAGTAATTTCTTTGTCGCATCGTCAGTGTGAGGGTGTGGTGACTACAGTAAAGTGGCAGTGGTGGATCAGTTACAAGCTACTGGAGACATGTGGGACTAGAGACCTCTTGGAGATTCACCAGCAGGGAACCTCTACTACAGAATCACGAAGCAATTTCTGTGTCGCATTGCCAGTGTGAGGTTGCGGGGATCACAGTGTAGAGGACAAGGGGTTACTTTTAGGAAATACGGTGCGAAATTGTGATTTAGTGTGTTTCAGTGCGCGATGCGCCAGCCTCACGGCAGACAGCAGACAAAGGCCGGCTGGCGCGTTATGCAGGTGACACAGTTTTGCAACGAGTGTCGGTATGTGTGTACGTGCACGGCAGCCATCAATAGCCAGCATGCAGCACTACCAGAAACACGCGGGCGCGGACCGCGTGTGGCGCGGTTGCGTTAGCCAACTCCTCAAGAATATTCTAATAAACACAGCGCCGCGTAACCGGCGGATTCAGCAGCAGTCTGCACTATTTAAGGGCATCAGAGGTGGGTGTTGGCATGCGGTGCGACCGATCGGTCGTTCGCCCGCTCTTACGTCGTCGTCATCAGTGACACTGTCCCCGAGGACCAGCCGGCGGTGGGCAAAGCCTGCTGCTGCACTGGCGACTCCTGGCGTCGTCACGAGCCGCCACGTCTGCAGGAAGCGCGCTAGGCCGGGCCTTGTGCTGCTAACCTCCTACCGCCTGCGCAGCCGCTGACCGAGCCCGGCGTCGCGTTCCCCGGGCTGTGTGCATCAGCACGTCTCCACCACGACACGAGCGGTGGGGCTGAGCTACCAGAAAATGTATTGGAAGAACCAACAATAAAGAGGAAGATTGCTAAAAACAGCCACCTTCTTCTACCCAGCCACGCCCTACAACCCCGATCACGTCACCCACTATGGTCATCCTATTACAACAGTAAGGTGGCGGCGGTGTATCAGTTACAAGCTATTACTGACCTGATAGCGTTATGAGTTATAGGGCAGCCTGTTGTATGCAATCGCGAAGCAATTTCTGTGTCGCTTCGGCAAGTATAAGGGTGCCGTGATCACAGAAAAGTGACAACGGTTTCTCAGTTACAAGATACAAGAGTCCTGAGGGCAGTATTATTCTCTTGGAGATACGTCATCAGGGAGCCTGCAGTATGCAATCGCGAAGCAATTTCTGTGTTGCAACATCAGTGTGAAAGTGCGGGGACTACAGTTAAGTGTCAGCGGTGTATCAGGTACAACTACTAGAGGCCTGAGGGTGGTATTAGTCTCTTGAAAATACGTCGGCAGGGAGCCTGTAATATGCAATCGCCAAGCAATTCCTTTTTTGCATCATCAGTGTGAGTCTGGTACTGTGCGCTGCGGACTTTGCTTCCGCGCCAGAGGGCGTGGTGTTGGAGACTCCTAGTGGTCTCTGCACCGTCACAGCGCAAGCCGTGGCGGCGCGCCTTTGGCCCACGTTAAATGTGAGGGCGCCACGGTGGAACACGTGGTCAAAGCGGCCAACAGGAGCGTCTCCCGTAATGTATTTAGGCGCCTGCCTCTCGCTCAGCCAGTGAGTCTAATCTTTGCTTGTGTCTATCGACATCTCCCTCAGACAGCTTATTTACGTTACTTTGTTCGGTGTACGAGTGAACTTGATTGACTTGTGAGATTTTCTTGTGACTCCGTTGTTTGTTGCTTGTTGTTGCTGTTCGTAAGCTCTCGCTCGGTTGTCATTCGTTCTTTGTGTCCGTCCTCTCCCGTTTGTGTTGTTCGCCGGCCGCTCCGTGGGTCCCGCTGCGCTTTCCTTCACGACAACCCCGCGACTGAAGGCGTGGGAATCACAGTAAAGTGGCAGCGGCGACTCAGTTACAAGTTACTAGAGTCCTGAGGTCGGTATTAGTCTGTTGAAGATTCGTCAGCAGGGAGCCTGTAGCATGCAATCGCGAAGCAATGTTTGTATGGCATCGTCAGTATAAGGTGCGGCAACTACAGTAAACTGGCATCAGTGCGTCAGTTACAAGCTACTAGGGACCTGAATGTGGTATTACTCTCTTGGAGGTACGTCGGCAGGGATTCTATAGAATGCAATCATGAAGCAGTTTCTGTGTTGCATCATCAGTGCGAGGGTACAGTGACTACAGTAAAGTCGCAGCGTTGCATCAGTTACAAGATACAAGAGTCATAAAGTTGATATTAATCTCTTGGAGATACGTTGGCAGGGAGCCTGTGGTATGCAATCGTGAAACAATTTCTGTGTCACATCGTCAGTGTGAGGGTGTAGGATTGGCAGCAGTGCATGAGTTAAAGCTAATAGAGGTTTGAGTGTTGAGTGTCTTGGAGATGTGTCAGCATGGAGCCTGTAGCAGATAGGTTCGAGAAAGGTGACTCGTTTCAAGATATGAGAGTGCCAGAAATATGATTCACTTGTGGAAATAATCATTAAAAGACCTCTCCATAGGATCCGACGCAGGTACGTGGTTCAATGGGAAGACTTGATTCCAAATCATAGACATCATTTCTAGTGGATAACGTAGCACTAGAGATCTGAAAAACTAGTGTACATTTCTTACGACCACAATCTGCACACCATCTACTACTGTTTGTGATTCTTCTCAATCAGTAATCACCTATAAGTCAGTGGATATATCACAGAACCTCTGACATGGTATCAAGATAGAATACGATAAACATACAGGAGAAATATCTCGTGGCGGAGGCATGCGGGGGTGTAAATAGCGGCTTCATACCACATTCCTTAGCAGGATCACTTTCAAAATTCAGCGATTTTATGATGAGGTTGTATCATGGGCTACATGCTACCTGACTGGTGGTCTGATAATATACACTCTGGCGATCACCATCTCAGTATTTGTCTGGAAAAACCACTTGTTTTGTAGGTAATGCCATATGTGGATTTATAAAGCCGATATAGCTTTTAACATGGATACTTGCATGCACATGTAGAACCAAGACAGTATCATACAGTATCATACAGTAGCTGTTGGGATCAGGTTTTTTAACATCGGGCGGTTTGTAAGACGATTAAACCTCTCTTTCTAAGACACAGTGGTACCACTCGCAAGAAAAACTTATGAACCATGTCCACCAATGGTTGATTTTTGGTCAGTATTATTTCGTATCGCCAGCGATCAGTTATTGACAAAGTATTATACTTAGTAGCAGGGGATGCATGATAGGTTCGCCTGAGTATCAGGCTTATAAAGTATGTGTTTGTGTTCTGACATGTGCAAAGGAAAAGACTATGTACATTCGTAAGGAAGGTATGGATTTGACGACGAGTACTGTGATAGCAAAGGGAAGAGTATGTCAAGTCATAAGAATGGATCTGATATTTCTATTTCCAGAGCCACAGCCGTCAACATGGTGTATTTCCGATACTTCGCTCATTGTTGAATGTCATTCAACTGAGACTGCAATCGTAACATTTAGTTGTAAGTACACTGATAAAATATATATGTGACCGATTTCTTAGGATGATGATTCTATCTGTGTATGCTTGGCATGCAGCTCCAGTGACGGGAATGATTCACATTTCCCATTAACAGTAGGAGCCATCTGAATGGAGAGGCCTGTTTAGGAATGTAGATGACTTAACTGTGTTGTCCTCTAGACGACCGAATAGCGAATAATACTTAATTTGTATTGGATAGCTTTCGTGATCGTGTGGAAATTTGTGAAGATTGAATATGGACATGTGTTTGCACTGGACCATTATTCCCACCAATGTAAAGTGTTCGGTTGACTGCTTCTCCAGATTTCGTGTCTGTAATTAGTTGAGAGAAGATATACTGTGATGTGTGCATCTAGCAGGTGGAAGACATGTTTGCCGGTTCTCTAGACATGAGAAACATGTTGTTTGACCTTGTAAATTAGAGGGATGACATTGGTATTTGTGAGTGGAAATATCAGTTTCTCTATTTTTTTCAAGTTTCCCCGTAAATGTCTTCGCAGACGTGACACTTTTCTAGTTAGTCAATAATTTACAGCACCCCCCCCCCCCACGTAGCTGAAAGTTTCAGGTCTGTAGAGAAATAATTTCCAGTCTATATCTTCGGAATTAGGTTGCGGGAGCGATCGGTAGGATACTGCTTGATATCGAGAAGTACCGCGAAAATGGTATAATATTATGGCAAACCATGCGAAAATACATGTGTTCTTGTAATCACAGAGTCTGGAGATGGGTGTAGAAAAAGCAAGCAAGCAAGCAGGTTCGGACCAGAAACAGTAACACGTTTGTGCCAAGGGGGAATGAGCCCAAATTTGTAGAACAGTTCTGAGAGTGACTTCAGTCTGCTGAGGGCACTCTGGTCACCAGTCGAGGGTGGATGACATCCGACCTTGCAGGGAAGTATCCAGTGCTGCGAGTAGTGTATACGGTGCTGTCTGTCTTTGTGGTAGATGTATGAATTATGTAAAAGGGCTGATTTTGTACGGCACAGGATACAAATTGTATGTTTACTACTGGGTTGGAGATCTGTTTCACACTCTAATATTCAAGCTCCTAGCCTCAGTGGGAGAGCAGTGTAATTGAATGAGAGTCTTTCCATATTTCACGATCTATAGGTCACTTTGCAGGATTAAATTGTCGGTGGAATATGGTGATCTGTACAAAATACAATCATAATGCTCTACTCATTCACAAGACATCCTTTGCGCTGGGACATAGGAGCGTCTACAAACTGATTCGAACAACACGGAGTCAAGGTATGTACAGAAAGTTCTGAGAAAGCAAGCGTTCAAAGACAAGTTGAAGCAGACCATCCATCTCTGGTGGGGATGCTGTCACTCATTCTCTCCTCTCCCAAAGTGGCATTAGAACATTTCCAGACCTGTACCTGAAGGATACCGAAAATTCCGACCATTTTTTTCTCTTCTGTAAGACAGTGCTTCGAATACTGTTTGGGTAATTGTTCTGATTTCCCCCCATCTGTGGTTAGAGAGTGCTCTCTTTCCAAACAACAAGAATGCTTTTAGACTAACGGTGTTTTCGCGAGTGTGCACAGAACATTTAACGTTTCTGACACATACATTGATAGCAAGATGAACATTTTGCGCAATGCGTCAGCCACACTGGGTATGCATGTACGGTTAGATGCAGCTCGCGTGTCCCATTAGGATCGCTAGGAACAATGCACCCTGTGCTACTCTGTGATGTCAGTATCTGCAGGTATCGCGTAAGCAATGGTAAACACAAGTGCTGCCCAGAGGCATCTCGCATATGGAACTGGCGTGAGTGCGCCTTGGAGTTCTGTGACGTCAGTATAACAGTTGAAGAACTCTAACTGTAGGCAGCAGTGGCGTGAGAGCGATGGCTCACACTGGCCTGCGTCCGGTGGTGGCTTGCAGCAGTGTCGATGTGCACGCACCCTTGGAGCATCTGCACTCTGCAAATAGCTCATCCCTCCCATCTGGTCGCATCAGCAACGGTGTCTAGATGATCACATATTTCGAGATGAATTTGTCAGGTGCCAAGTATGAAAGAGATGCTGCCGCCTCATGCTTGAGGGAGCCAAATGGGCACCTGTGCGTCGCTAGGCTGCTGGCGGCCACCTCGCCACTTCATGGGGCCCGCCAATACACCCGGACTCCAGTGTCGGCATTGGGTGTTGGGTGGCTGGATGTGTTTTTTATTAGCGATCTTTTGTATAAACTATATTCCATCGATTTGACCAACCAAAAGGATACTGCAAATTAAGAAAACCTACCCAATACATGTGAAGAATTTCGATTTAATCAATTTGCACAAATTTTTTACATCATTATGGTGTTAGTGGTACAATAGTTAAGGGGAGGGTGTGCGTGAGTGGGTCACATGGAGCAGAACAGCAGGTTAAGTGCAGAACACTAGGTTAATTTGCATAATTTTTGTGTAAAGTATAAGGGGATGGGTGACAAAGAAGAATGCGCCAGAAATGGCGTAAAAAAGCATGTGAAATTCGAAAAGTGTACCAGAAAATGGTGGGAGGACATAACTAATTATTTAATTTCGCATCAAAGGCGCTACAATAGTTTAAGGAAATGGAGGTGAATGGAAAACCACTTAACAGAACAATAGGTTAAGTGCTGACAAAGGCCCAAACATTAGGTTAAGACATGCAGAGTACAGTGCCAAACATTACATTATGCAACATGTTTGCATTATGCAACATGGGGGGAGGGGGCAGGGGAACAATAGACTAAGTGCCTGTCAATCAAAAGGAAGGATCCTTTTAGCAGAACAATAGGTTGAGTACCTATCAATCAAAGGAGAACAATAGGTTAAGTACTTGTCAATCAGAGGAGAGTAATAGGTTAAGTACCTGTCAATCAAAGGAGAACAACAGGTTTGCCTCTGAGTGCGTACTTGCCCTTGATACAGGCATCCTGCACTAATAAAATGGGCTGGCGGCGTTGTTGTCCTACTACTCATTTGGTGTCAGCAAGAGAGACAGTACACAGTCGGCTCTCAATCTATAAGTTTAACTGATAGCATAATACGGATCGGGGATAAAGAGTTTAAAAGAACACCTGGCTTAATGACATTCATCTTCCTAAGAGCCTTAAAAAGCTTAAAATTCACTGGCAGTGATCGCAAGGTGTATGGAGAAATACCACAGTTTACTGAAGTATATAAGAATGCAGACGAAACACTGAAAAGCACACAAAACTCTAAATACACTAGCAGTATACAACCTTTACTGAATGAGCAAACCCAAAACTTTGGTGAAGGTCTTGACATTCAACATAAACGAGTGAGCAGTGAGCAGCAACCCCCCCCCCCCCCCCCCCTCTCCGCCAGTATATATATTACAATGAGGCATATGAACTAATAGATAGACTTCGGCTGTTGATGGCTTTGGCTGCAGCGGGTAACACAGCACATTCGAAAGAGGTTGTCTCAATAATTTCAGAACTTAGAGAATGAAGAATCATCGAATTATAATAGTAATTATGGAAACAGTACTTCAGGTGCTGCACAAACCAGCAAGCAGAACATACCCTCGCAGACATGTGAAGACTAAAGGACTGGATGACTTATGGCAGGTGGATCTTGTGGATGTGGGTCTGTACAACCGTGAGAATAAAGGTTTCAAGTATATTGTAATGGTCATTGGTACACACTCTAAACCCGCATGGGCATTACCTGTGAAGAAATAGACAGGGAGAGATGTTGCTGCAGTTTTCGAGCGTTTGCTGCAAAGAGGAACAAATCTATGTCCAGACAACCTTCAAACCGATCGTGGTGGGGAGTTTTACAATGAACATTTCAAGAATGTTATGGAGTGGTACGGAATACACCACTACTCAACGTTTACCCACCTGAAAGCGACTATTGTGGAGCGTCTGAACAGAACAGTGAAAGCTCAAATGTGGAAGCGATTTAATCTTCGTGGTTCGTACAAGTGGACGGATATCCTACCACAGATAATAGTAGGGTATAGTCGAACCAAACATAGTACAATAAAAAAAGAGACCGATTGATGTTCATGACAATTCACTCATGGAGTCGGTGCATTTCCGTATTAAAATGCTGGATCCACGCAAACAAAGGTTTAATGTAGGTGACTTACTACGTATTCCAAAGCACAAGACTACATTTGAGAAATCGTACTTACCAAACTGATCAGCTGAAATATTCACAGTATCCAAAGTGCAGAGAACGAACCCCCGAGCATATATCTTAGAGAAGGGCCGGCCAGAAACTCTACACGCGTGCGGTGCTCTTGCACATGTGCAACTTCCGGGTCACAGCGTGCACACCGCAGCCGTCAGCGTTCAGGTAGTGCATGTTTCTACCCACAGATGTCGCTCCTCTCTTACACAAAGTGCGTCATCGACACCTCGTATGTATATAACAACCTGGGCTGTATCTGTAACATTTTTAAACAGTTTTATCTCCATTTTACAGTCACCCCGTTTTTTTGTATATTGCCTTCCATGATGTTCCCCCTTTTTTTAATCTATGTTCACCATATTCTCTCCTTTGCTATTTTTAAATGTCTTCTATTGTTTGTTCTATGTCTTTCGGCTGAAGAGCAGCGCGTATGCTGCTGCCAGCCCGCCCCGATGGGGAATTGAAATACAATAAAGAAAAAAAGAAAAAAAATCTGTAAGATCTGTTGCTTCATCGAGCGCAACAGAGAAAGCAACAAAGTATTTAGCCTTATTTATTAGCTGCCTGTGCAGATCGCCGGCCATAGCACTGATATGTCTTGTCACTGTTTGTTTGGATAGACTGATTTCTTGAAACCTGCTAACGTTCGTGGGACACACAAGTTCTGCAGCATCAATCAGACACCTTTTCACAAACTCCCCTTCGGAAAAGGGTTTCCCAGATTGTGCAATTCTTAATGCGATTTTAAAACTTGCTCGCAGTGAAGGTCTAGTGTGGTTGTCACTCTGGAAAATTGAAAACAGTACATTGTACAGCGTACAGTAAAACAGACATAAATGTAACACAAGAAACAAAGAGTTCACGAAGTATCAGTTAGTTTGACGTACAGTAAAATCGAGTTAATGTGTCTCATCCATTTTCTGAAGGACATTTAATTTTGCTTGGCGTTCTTCACTGTTGAGTACACTACATTCGTCTTTGTGATATGTATTGTAATGTCTTTCAATTGAAAACTTACACTGGACGCCTATTATACGGCGGCACAGCAAACACTGTGAGTTTTCACCAACGGCAACAAAAAAGAATTGCAGTTCCCAGTCATTTTTAAACGACTGAGAACATAGATCTCCCGTCCTTTGCTTTTTCACAGTACCTGCAATTTCTCAGTACTTCGCTGTTAAGGTTACGGTCACCAGGGGTAAACGAGACTGGATATGTTGCGCTCTTGCTTGTACCACAGGGAAGTGGAGCCGCCGCCGTGCATTTAGGACACATGTCTAATAACAGATGTCGCTGTCGCACACGTGCGCACATGTGCAGCACTGCCGCACGTCTGCACACTGTGCAGCGTTTGGCCGGCCCTGTCTTAGAGGATAGCAAGGGTGAAGAAATTGCAGGATGCTTTTACACAGAGGAATTGCATAAGAGCTCTGTACCGGATGTATTCCTCATCGAACATGTAATAAGACGTCGTGGGAATAGAGCTCTAGTTAAATGGTTGGGATTTCCTTCATCAGAAAACAGCTGGATTTATGCTGACGAATTAGTGTGTAGCAGGATACGTAGACCTCAATCACCTCTATAGTGTACAATGCATGACAGGAGACACACCATAATAAGAGGTGAAGGTGGTATTCTCGACAAATTATCAGTTATATTACACATTTCGGGATATAACTTCTGTGGACCAGGAACAAAGCTTCATAAACGCTTGGCACGTGGCGATAGTGGTATTAACTTACTCGACGAAGCCTACGCCACAAATAAAGATCTCCCAGCATGACACGTCGTAGATAGAATTTTAGCTGACATGGGGAAGGCCTCAGACACGGCCAACCGATTCGGCTCAACTTTGGCAGGTTGCTTGTGCAGAACCTAAAACGAAGGAATGTAAGATTTTTGGATCAACACCCCCGCAATTTTGAGAAAATCATCCCTAAAGGTCATGACGAGCAATCGACTCAAAATTGGAGGGATCGATAGGTAATTGTAAATAGAGCATTTTTCATCATCAAGTATGGGGTCCGCAAACGCAAACTTTTCCAGAAATCAAGGAAAGAAACTTTTACAATTGCCGCTTCTGTATCCACATTGTACACGCATTTTCCCAGACAGCACCGTTAGCGAAATGGCCAAGGTAATTGGCTGGGAATCGGAGAACCCGGGTTCGAATCTCGAGGAAACTCTCCGGGTGTTATTCTTCCCGTTTGTATTTTTCCATATCCCAATTGATAGGGATAGTAGGGTTAATAACGAATGATAATAATAAGGTAGGCAAATAAATTTCTCAAACCTCTTTGGATAGTAAACAACTAAAATGTTACTCCAGGTCACTTTACAATGGCTCTTCCAGTCACTATTACATGTCCTCACGTTTCTTCGAACAACTAGATGGATGGTACTTGTCATATAAACATTCGAAACAAATATACTCACGGCACCAAGAACATCTAATGAATGCAATCTTTCGACAGCTACACTGTTCCTTTCGAAGACTCGGCGGAAAACAAAATTGGTTTGCATTTAAAAATATGTCTTTTTCGGGAATTAATTTTGAGTCGTACCACGCATACGATATCATTGCCTGAAAAATCGGTGCTGAAAGTTGGTTAGGAATTATGCTGTCAATAGTTATCGCATCCGTGCGGTTGTGCAGTTCCCGCTGGGTTTCCAGAAGCACACTGGAATTCTGAAGCCTGGAAATAAAGTTTTTAACCTCGTTGTTACATTCTCGTTACGACAACTAGATTCGACAAATCGGTCGTATGTCCACTTATTTATCGCCTGGTGTTTGTCGTATCTTCTCCCTTCTTTGACGAAATCACTTTCCCACAATTTCAAGTCCTTCTTCCTTTTCGGGGCTATTGCTGCTCCATTCTCTTTGCAGTGTTTGTTAAGTTCCAATTTGGATGATTCCTCGCTAGCGCTACCACCTTTACTTTTACTTCAAGGGGTATAGCGCCGTAGTTCAATCGTTTAGTAAACGGTTCGTAATATTCGTTGGGAACAGATGAAGCACATATTCCCAGTGACGTGGAGATTTCCAAAGTGTTATGACCATTTTGCGATTTACTAGTCGGGATATCTTCCACTGAATCACCTTCTGCTTCGTCTTCGTGGTATAGTACTTCAGTATCAACAAAAGTTATTTCGTTCGTCAGCTCCAAAAATCGCTCGACGATAGCCGCTCCTATCAATCTCGAATGCCGAGAAACAGAACTGCCTGCTTCCGGTAGTGCATTGATAATGCATCTGTCTCCGACACTTTTACAAACCAAAACACAGCGTAGGTAACTTCCCGCTGGCCATCGTCTGTGACAGACTCCGAACTATATATTACAGCGCTAGTCGAAGGGTGTACATCCTCCATTATTCAGATTATGCAGCTGAAAGATATGACACAACAAACAATAACTAGTTACTACGGCATAAACACAAAAGCTAATTACTGCAAACTACATACAGTACTCGTCATGTGTTACTTACGGAAGAACACTGTATTCACTCACAAAACGTACTTCATTCGGCGCATAAAATCACTACATGTATCGCGAGGTTTGCGGCAGCCTGATGACGGAAAACAACTCTTTCCGATCACCTTCTATAAGGCTCGTGCTGGACACCACTCTTCCAGGTTCACAACTATGATATGTCGAAGAGGCACCCGGGGCAACATTACTCTCCCCGCGTGCATTCTGTCCCGTGCCTCGCTGTAAACAAGCGTCGCGCGGTTGGCTATTTGTGATCCCTCGTGAGGAATTGCAGCACTCTTACTCGGAGTTGTTTTCATGTGACAACGCTTAAAAGTTTAATAATTTACTAACTCACAGCGTTTGGGAAATTAGTTTGCCTACCTTATTATTATAATTCTTTATTGATTTACTTACCTTATTAACCCTCCTATCCCTATCAATTGAGATATGGAAAAATACAAACGAAAAGAATAACACCCGCTAGCTTTCTTCGAGATTCGAAGCCGGGTTTTCCGAGTCCCAGCCAGTTACCTTAGCCGTTGTGCTAACGGTGCTGCCGGCGAAACGCGTTTATCATGTGGGTACAGAAGCGGCAGTTGTAAAAGTTTCTTACTTCAATTTCTGGAAAAGTATGCGTTTTCGGACCCCATACCTGATGATGAAAAATGCTCTATTTACAATTACCTATCGATCCCGCCAATTTTGAGTCGATTGCTCGTCATAACCTTTAGGGATGATTTTCTCAAAAATGCGGGGGCGTTGATCCAAAATATTTTAGATTCCTTCGTTTTAGGTTGAATACAAGCGACCTGCCAAATTTGAGCCGAATCGGTTGGCCGTGTCTGAGGACTTCCCCTTGTGAGAGAGCCAAGGATATAGGACGAAGAAAAGATTTGGTATAGGTCAACGTGTGGCTGCATTCGTTGATAATAAAATCATGTTTTGTAAAATTAAATTAGGCTTAGGAGTGATGAATCTCAAACGAATTGTGAAAGCAGTGTGGTCCGCTTTGGGGAAGAAGAAAAAGACATCAGGCTGCCTGAAAAGCTGCATTCTCACATCGATGTGTGCAGCTAAGCGTGCAATGATTAGTAAGAAGAAGAAGAAGAAGAACAACAAGAAGGGTACAATTAAACCATCTCGCGTTACACCTTTACCCAAGACATCAGGTAGAATTATTCCGTTCCTCATTCCAGCCCTTGCAGCTCTGTTGGCAGTAGGCTCACTCACAGAACGGGCTGCAGCTGTAGCCAAAACAGTCAAGAATGCTCAAAACATCCAAGCACAACTAGAGGAGGCAAGAAGGCATAATCGTCTCATGGAAGCTGCAGCCATTGGAAAGGGTCTGTACTTGAAACCGTACCAGAAATGACTGGGTCTCTTCATAAATAAAAATAAAAAAAGCCTGTTAGCTATTCTACCCGATCTAGCACTCACGAATAAAGATCTGCTTAAGGTTGTTAAAGAAAAACTCCACATACCAGGGTTCCGTGGTGTCTTTATGCGAGATACATTATCAAAGACCATGTGGCGAACTAATGAATGCGGAATTGTGAATTTAGATGTTGCAGGTGGTCCAGGACCCCACTGGGTCTCATATGTCAAGAAAAGTGCAAATACAGTTTATTATTTTCATTCATTTGGGGATTTACACCGACCTGAAGAATTGCAACGATACTTCACCAACAAAAGACGAGTCTTCTACAATTTTCAGCGATATCAGGGCTTTAACACATACTTGTGTGGACATCTCTGCATCATGTTCCTCCTCACGTCCTTGATGAAACAGCATGTAAAAGTACACCAAAGATAAATGTATGCTCAAAATCCATGATGGTTGATGTATATAACAGCCATCATTGAACGTGTACCCATCAGTTGAGATTTAGATGCGATGTCGTACACTCTGACGTTAAAAGAACGAGCGTCTGTATTACGTGCAAATTACTTTCCGCCGATTGATTAAAGTTCTGGTGATTTGAGAATTGCGCTGATTGCTCTGGAGACGTATAACAGCATCCCAAAGTATCACAAAGGCCATCTGGATTGACGGTCAGAAGGAGATTCTAGAAATACAACCTGGTGCCTAAGACATTGATGATTTAAACGAAGTCTTAAAACACTCCGGCAAAGGAATTGAACTACGCGCAAACATCAATACGCTTAAATCTGAAATACGAACAGAGAAGGCGACGATCGACGTCAGGCAGAAAGATAGAATAGATTCACTGCTAGGTTTTGCGAAGGATCGTGTTTTGGTGAAGGATTCCAATAAACTTTAAGCATCAGATCAGGCTGTGGACATACTACCAGTCAGCACAATCCACGTTGAGTGTAATATAGCTACAAACTCATATCTCAACGATAAGTTGATTCACACTATTTACGGATTCTCCCCTACAGTTGGAACTGGGTATAAGATAGTTCAGACCCCCACAAACGCGATATACCTCCCGGTGACAGTTCAGACATTGGACTACCTGGAGCTACGTATTGTGGATCAGAATAATCGACTTGTCGACTTCCTGGGTAAAGAAATCATTGTATGTCTGCATCTAAGACAAGATGGGGGTAAGATGTAAGGCTAACATGCAGAGCTCACAGTCAGCGTGCCACAGAAGCACAAGGTGATAACACGCCTTAATTACGAGTTCGTTGTTTCGATTGCTCTCAAGCCGTGCGATGACGTCACTCAACGTAACGCAGTCAGTGGAGTATGATGACCGAATTATACGTCATGAATTCCACTCACATAAACCCTACGCTTCAACCACATTTAACAAAAATGATGAAATTAGGATTGTTATTCAGCACCAGCACGCTTTAACACTACCTTGCAAGAGTTTCTTATATCTGGACTGCACATTTACGAAAACTGATGGCGCTACGGTAACACTCTCGAAGCTGACATGTAATGCTCTAGGATTCCTGTTTCAAGAGATCCGTTATGAAGTTAATGGAACAGAAATTGACCGCACACGTAATGTTAGGCTAGCATCAACCCTTAAGACGTACGTTTCAACCTCAACCTCCGATTCGAACGGCTTGGAAAATGCGGGCTGGTTCATAGACGCGCCAGATGTCGGATACACTCGATTTACTGCTTGTGTGCCTCTAAAAATACTTATGGTTTACTTTGAGGACATGCAACGAATTATTATGAACGTCAAACATGAACTTATTTTGGTGCGGAGAGCAAGTGATGCCAATTCATACACTCAAGCAGAGGCAGAGCAATTCGAAATCAAGATTAATAGTGTAGTATGGAAAATGCACAAAATCAGTGTTGCTGACGAAGAACGCTTGAAATTTTTAAAAGTTCTGAATGCCGGCACTTATCGACCGTTAACTTTCCTATCATGGGAGCTTTTTGAATACCCTGTCTTACCTACAGCACCAACACATATGTGGGCTATTAAAACATTAGTTCAGTTGGTGACATCACGATTCATCATACTTGCATTTCAAACTCAAAGGCGAGGGAATGTATCAAAAGACTCAAGTGAATTTGACTAGTGCAAGTTAACTAACGCCAGAGTCTACTTGAATTCGGAATATAACCATACGAGAATTTACATATACAGTGGGACAGCAATGTATACAGTCCAGCATTTGACATGTATGCGAGATTCCGTGCATCTTACTATGAAGGAGTAGAAAATGAGAGATATCTACTCAGTCCATAGAATTTCAAGAAGCCGGCACCAATAATAGTGACTGACTGCTCAAAACAGAGTAAGGTAATTAAATCAGGACCGGTAGATGTACGGATTGAATTTGAATCTTCAACAAACCTCCCAGATCGCACTGCAATGTGTGCTCTAGTTGTGCATGACCGTGTTGTTAAACACTGCCCACTCACAGGCGTCTGCAGCGAGTTGTATAAATTAATAGGTGCTCTGCTAGCTACACCACAGTTCACAATGTTACCTCAGGGTGTAAGGATCGTAGCTTGCGTTCAAGGGTTCTATTACAACGAACGCAAGCGATTCATAACTAAAGACTGTGCAATAATAGCCTTCACTCAAAGTGATGGAATAATAGAAACATTCGAAGCAGGCGTTGCATCGCCGAAACCTTTCAAAGATGTGAATTGCATTAAAACAAGGAGAAGTGCAAAGTGGCTAACATGTTTCTTTCATGGACTCCACTGGGACGATCCTGGTATACCTTATAAAGAAATTATTATGTCACTTCGAATATTCGATCATCCTGAGACCATCATCTACGTCACAGGCGAGGAGAAGATGGCATGGATGCAGCGAATCTTCAAGATTGCATCCATTCAAGACCTGGAGTTCTACGGGTGCCCTGCTATCCATAAGCTCAAGAAGAAGAATATGTGTGAAAATAGTGTTGTGTCTGCTTATGAAAATGTAAAATTACTGTTAAGTTGGAGTAATGAAAATAAAAGAATTTTTTACCTCCCATTCTACGTGTTTTTTTCTTTCTACCTAGCTCCTACTTAGATGGCACGTAGCTTTGCCCAGACCCTACGTCTGTGGCTTTGTTCAAGCACAGGAGCTATAATTTCAGTCATGTTTGGTACATGCATTTGGAAGCGGACACGATCACGCAGCACCTGTTCCCAAAAACCTATAAGTGCAACACTACAGGCGAAATCCCATGCAATGATTACATATGTTTTGTTTTCCTCCATCTTAAACGTCACCTCCCTCATGCTTTAAATTAATATAATGTGCATCTTGCACAGCCTTTATATTCATTTGTAAGGGTAGGAATTTGTGAAGTAACAATAATGACGTATTGTGACGAATAACAATTTTTTATTCACACATACATACTCACAGTAGTAATACAGCTTTAGATCGACAAATTTTGGTGTTTTTCAGTACACGAAGTAATACTACTTTTAAATACACAGTTCTTGTAACTGTTTGTAATGTTTTTGTTTAAAGTTCCTAATTTTTAGAAATAATATTAATGATTGAAAAATTTTTTGTACTCTGTATTGCAGTACTGGTTACAGCTATTGGAGATGTTTAGTTTCTCTTACACTAATACTATTACTTGTGAAATTCCACCCAAACACTTAATTTATACTTTGAACTGGGTGGCTCTAAACATTTTCCAACACAAACAGCTGAAGTAATAATACAATGAAGCGGATGGCCCTAAAATGTTCATCCCAAACGACTGCACTATAATGAACTGGGTGGAACTCACACTTAAAACTAGTATGACTTGGATAGCTAACAGTAGGTGAAACTTAAAAACTAAACTATTTCACATGCGCTCATCCACTCACACACTCACATGAAGTTCCAAAGCGAGAAATAATAAGGTACACTATTTTTTGCCTTCATTTACATTTTTGTTGATGATTTTGGTTCAATTTCTTAAATTTTTTATATACATTGCACATTTTTAATTTTTTCCCAGCATATACTGCTTATATAGTCCTGACTAGATATTAAGGTGATATATATTCACACACAGGCATACATATTTACTCAGAAATCCACTCTCAAACGCACTCACAAGCATACAAACAGACACACGTAAGCACTCACTTTCAGGCACGCCATACATCACACAATAGTCAAACTATGATAAAAGATCTGTACTATTAGGTACAAGCTCTCATTCATCCAGTCACTCTTTCTCATTCATACCGTCGGAGTCCACAACCCCCTCTCTACTTCAAGTACATAGTGTGAGTACAGGAGGGTTTCGATTCCGCCATCACAAATGGCTCTTTTATCGTCATGAGGTGACAATCCGACTTTACATTGCAGCACAGTGCACACCTCGTCACCTCGCGATCGAATACTAGTTTGCTGTGCCAAATGCGTTGGTTGTGGCGGAGCACCGTAAACGTCGCTGTATAGGCACTGCAAGTAGTCTTCGACCATGAGGACACGTGATGCCGCACGTCGCACACCCTTAGCCTGTCTCTGGGTGGCTCCATCTATTGTACGAAATGGATATATGTTGGATCTTAGACCCACAAACTCCACAGCTGGCAATCCACCCACCTCCTCTTTCATTAAGCCGATAACCTTCTTGTTTTGAGGAACAGTACCATAAGGATTATCGGCTGCTTATCCTGATGTGACGAATTCATTACCGCGACACCTAATTACTTCATATGGATTGCAGTTCTTCACCCAGTAGATGAAGCTGTCTGTATCCATATAAAGTAACTTGGCCTCCACGAAATGAGTTTTAGCGAACTCATAGTGGAAACGGTACATGTGGAATTTGGAGATGTCCAGTACATGTATACTCAAAAAGATTGGTTTCGTAAACTCTACTGAAACGTTCGACGTCTCCACCAATAAAGTTCTCATTGAAAATTGTGACCCGCTTAAAATCTGATCTGGCGATGCAGTTTCTCACGCCCTAACGCCTATCCCATTCGGTCCTAATCAAAATATCGCGTTCATTTCTTACATTCTGCATGGTTTTACCGAAAATGGAATTATTCATTAATTTGTAAAAGTCTTTTTCGAAATCACTAGTCGCCATCGCCCTCTTTCGGGTATTTAATTCAATATACTCCTTCAACCAGGGGGACTGATTGCAGGAGATAGCCCCGGTGATTCTACCTAGCTCCACCCCTAAGCTGAGGCACTGCTGGAGATTATGATAATGAATTAAATACCTCTGCTTGTGTCCAACAGTGATCATCAGCTTAGGAATAGTGCTTCCTCATGGAACTTGTTGCTCTGGGCATAACAGCAAGTCACTTGTCACTTCATGCAAACTAACAGGGTTTATGAGGTCTGCCTCCACCACATACCCCACATCAGAATCAGCCAATAGACCCAATATTGTTCCACCTAATCCCTCTAATTCGTTTTCAGGCACCCATTAAAACCCACCAACCGGCAGTGGCTGCATCATGGCGTGACCATATAAGTTATTCACATCCAAATATAGAATATAACTGTAATCGAGAGATGCATTAAACCCCACACCCATACATGGATTATTTGCCTTGGTGTGTCTATGGACACACTGGCAAATTCATCCATGGATCCCACACTCAAAGAAAAGAAGCATATAGGCATCAATCAAAAGTTCGACACTGTGCCTCGTTTTCTTGAGCATTGCACCACAGGGCAACCCAGGTGCCATCCAATAAAAGGCGGGCTCAAGAGAATATATGGCCATACATACACTCCAGAACTTTTCAAAAACATCCGCAAGGAAGTGCACGTCGGTGTCCATGTATAGTCTTGCGTATTCGCCCAAATTTGGAATGTTGAATTCCCACAAGACATTCACGGCATGCCCATAATCCGCACTAGTTATGGCGTCGCTTGTGAAAGTACTGGTAAATGCAGAAATGTTGCATAGCCTGGTTTCAGAGAGTTTTGCTTTGCTATCAAGATACTGATAACGAGTTTCTGGAGTGGCACCTGTATAAAACGTAGCGTGTCAAGGAAGCGGAGCGTAATTTTTGGCGACATTCGTTTGGAGAATGAAATATACTTCTCAAGACTCTCAGGCAGGACACTGACATGATTTTTCTCCCAACCGAATTTAGCCAATTGTTGAACTAGAAAGTGAGTGTCATACCCACTTAAGTTGTGGAAGAAAACGGGTTTATGTAGTGGTAACTGATACATCAAATTGCATGCATTGTGAGCTGCACCACAGAACTTCCCCCTAAGATGACAATGATCTCTACGTGGAATTTCAGCTTTTCTATTTAAAGGCAGTTCACAAATATGACTGTTAACTGCGTCATTTTTTATCCTCATCCGATTCAGTCATGGGGATGTTGGTGCTGTAAGGCCTATCAACATACCATGAGAGATTCTCATGCTCAGTGAGCAACCAAACCACAGGATTATCCCCGACATCACCACAGGATTATCCCCGACATAAGACTCATAGCAGTTAAGACTTGAATCATAGGAACATGCAATTTGGTACACTGCTGCATACGGTACATGTTTTTGCATGAAGGTGGTATGTGAGGCTAAGGGGTTCTCTTCACAATGGGTAATAGTGGCAAGGAGACATTCGAAGTCTACATATACAACAAACAGACATCGTTCCTGGTGGTGAGCATTCTTGAATTTAATGAACTTGTTTTCTTCTGTAGGCATAACAACACATACCAGTTCCTTGAATTCACAGTCCTCCAGATGCCTTTGAAATACTTTTCTTCTGAAAAGTTATTTTGACACCTAAAGAAAATGTGTTTTTTTATGTTTCTTTTTCAACAATTGGCTGCAAAGGACGTGTGACATGTCTTTGATCCATACGTAATGCTGATTATCACCTTCAGAGAAGAGTAGCATGTTTACATGAAGATCACACTCACCTGTATATTTCGAAAAATTAAGTGGTCCAACAGTAGTATGCTTGTCCTGCTCATCTGTCCTGCTTTTCTGCTTCTTCTTCAGGCAATAAACATGAACCGATATTCCAGGATTTTGTGCCCCAAATTTTGGTATGTCCCAAATCTTTACAGGGAACTCGATACCATCAAAGTTAAGACATCCACGAATGTTAAGATGTATTCCATATCGAGATGTGTGCTGCGGATCTTTTGCATACTTTCTCTCACCAGCCAGGATTGACCATGAAAAACAAGCGTTATCTTTTTCGTTTTGAACGATAATGCAAGCATGCTTATTCTTAATATCCTCAAGGAGGTAGATATAACTGGACCCTCCATTTAACGGATCATAGACATGGATATGGCTGTCGAGGTGTGGTATTTGGCTGAGTGCTTTAGATGGCCCTCTTACCTCCATCTCGGAAAACCGGGCCAGAATAGCATCCAAGGTGGATTCACGATACCACTCGGCAGTTGGGCAATTGAAGTACTCTGAGATATAACGCCATTATCACCCCAGATGTAATGTGAGGTTGTCTCCTGGGCAGAACCCTGCTGTATGGGGGGGGGGGGGGGGGGGGGAGGAAGAAGTCAACTCGCAGCAGAGCACTGCATTACATTTAATGGCAATACATCTCAGATTGTCTAAGGCTTTCAGGAACTCTGCCTCTATCACCAGAAGGCATGCTCCTAGAAACTTGGCTGGTTCATGGTGCCTCCCAGCCGGCTTTTTCATTCTATTACAAGAGCTACACCCCTCAAAGGCCCTAGCAAGCGCCGAGTATTCTAGAGGGGTCATGATGCCTCTAATATGATGTCCTTCACTATCAGGATGGGACAGAGCGCTACCACTATCCATGGGTTCACTATCATTAATATTAATACTGCTGGTAGTACTACTATGCTGTGTTGTCCAACCAGTGGATAACTGAGCTGGCGATGAGGTCAGCAGTGTCAAATGCCTGGGAGTGACATGCTTATGGTTGCATGGTACCTGCTGGTGGTGGGTGGGTGGAGTCAAGGGTGAGGCAGCACTGTCCAGCCAGTTGGAACAGCCAGGCCTAGCAGCGGGTGGAGCGTAGAGAATAATACTGGGACGAGGCTGCGCCCCCCCCCCCCCCCCCCCCCAGAATTAGCCAGTCCACCACCAATTGCAGAGGCATTGGCGGTCATCTGTTGCTGTTGCCCACCTCCATGGACGACCAAGGACGGGCCGGAAGGGGTGTGGGGACCCAGTGATGGCTGACTGACGTGCAGGTCCAGGTGGGTTGAACGTCGGCTGATAGCTTTGCGGTGATTGGCGCAACATATGGCTCCGCTCGTCGTACTGGGACTCTAATGACAGTATGCCGAGCCCCGACTCCTGCCACACGCGGTACGGCTATCTGAGGTTTCACCTCTGTGAAAAACATAATAACCATCACATTATAGAGCATGTTTAAATAATTATAAATATATTGATATGGAAATATGAATGATAACAATAATAAGAAGAATATGAAAGCTATAATAATAGTCACCTTCTTCATTCCCGGACCACGGCTCAGTCACAACAGACAGCCCTTCATTGCGTATTTTGGTATCGAAGTCCCCACCTGCCACAGACTGTGCATCGATAAATGCCCGCTCCTGGGCTATAGCTGCCTCAACCGCCTCTGCCCCGTGCTGAAGGCGCGCATTTAAATAGTCAACCCTATCCAAATCACGTGTAGCAAAAAAAAAAAAAAAAAGAAGATTAGAATTAGAGAATTTGTATGCCCACAAAAACGTATTTACATATCGATGGGATCGAATCTTACGAAGGAGAGATGGCTACTCCTCCTCCTGGCGAACAACACCATCCTCTAAATTACAGGGCTGCGGTGCACCCTCTCGTGATTCATCTACAGCACCAACAATGAAGTATACATTATATTACAGTATTGTCGCACACTCGAGATATTACGAAAACACAAAACAAATTTCATACTCACGTTTTTGAGCTGACAGGATCGGATTCTCCCTTCCCAGCGCATCATCCAGTGAGCCCAGCACCTCAGCAATGAATGCTGAAATGAGGAGAGAACAAATTCACTTTCACACATGCACAGAGCAGTTCTGTATTCTAAACGGGGTTTCACACACTAAATAACACTCATACGAAAGTAATAACTTACGTGGGACCCCTTTCAGGTGAGAGCACTTTCCATCACCGCTGCTGTGCACTGAAGATCTTTTCATGATACTTTTGAATAAGACAACGAAACGCAGACAGATGGACTGGCTGACTGTATCAGAATCAGGGAGAACACAAGGATGCTGGGGTTTAAAAAGGATGCCGAGCCCCCTCCCAAGGCGCTAACCAATGAGTGTTGAGTTTCTTGAGGTGGGATGGGGTGAGCCCTCAAGCATCCCTGGCGACTGGAATCTCAACTACCCAGATGCGTCCAAAACCTCGAAGAGACCCGAGTCTCTCATAATTTATGGATTTACAGCGATAGCATTTATACTATGCATAACGATACTATTTCGAATACACGCTGGATGATATTGAACTCAGCGTCAGAACATACCTTCACCGAAGAGTCAAGCAGTATATTGCTCCCTCCTACATATATCTCGCGAAGAGACCATGAGGATAAAATCAGAGAGATTAGAGCCCACACAGAAGCATACCGACAATCCTTCTTTCCACGAACAATATGAGACTGGAATAGAAGGGAGAACTGATAGAGGTACTCGGGGTACCCTCCGCCACACACCATCAGGTGGCTTGCGGAGTATGGATGTAGATGTAGATGTAGATCCATCTGGAGCCATTATGTGTAGTCCATTAATTAACCACACTGTATTACCAGCTCAGTGCATTCAGTAGATATTTCCATCAGAAGTTTCAGCTGCGGAGAATGCAATTACAGCTCCGATTACCCGAACATTTTAGAAATATTCTGGCAGATAGTTGGAGTCGCAGCTCCATGAAGGAAGCGAGTATTTTGTACACCCTTACTAGATGTGAGAATGTTTTCAACACTTATCGTGTTGTTGATGAGGTATTGCATCTCACTCAAAGTCTGAAAACTTCGTCATTTTCGACGGTGAATGTTACATATGAGAAATTCTACGTTGCTGGTATTAAGACTAGCTTTGACTGTTTTACCTAGTGTTTCTTACATTTAGATTAGCTTCGTAAACACTGAAGCAAATGATTTACAAATTCCTCAGATGATAAAACAAGGAATTTTACTATTTAGGAAAGTTGTACAGTGGAAAAGATCAAATTTCAAGCAGCACTGTCGGTGGAATCGACAGCTTATATGACCGCTGAAAGTTTAGTAAATTATTCTACCATGATGCTGGAAAAATTTTTCTCGAAATGCAGAGTTATAACTTTTGTACTGAAGTGTTACATGTTTCGAACTCTTTAGTGCTGGATTTAAACATCTAACATGTTTAATAGTTGCTTTCATAGTCTTTCATTGCTTCGATAAATCTCGAAATGTTTCTCGATGTTATGAAGCGTAATGAGTGTCTACCTGATACCTTCTTCATGCAGGTGGTCCTGTTTCTATTTTGGGGAAGACCCATATGTGAAGAGCTTTGAAGGAACTCTTTGTCAACGCTGTTAAGAACACCTGCGTGTGTTCCCTAGCATCGAATCACCTTTTGTTTACGTGGATTCTGTTTTGGGAAAGGCCCATATGTGAATAGCTTTGTTCATTGCTGTTAAGAACACCTGCATGTGTTCCCTAGCAGTTCATCGCTTTGTTTACACCATTCCTGTTTTGGGAGAGACCCATAGCTTTGTCCAAGGCTGCTATGAAATGAACACATGCTTATGGCGGCACGTTTGAACATGAAGTATGAAAAGCTTCTCCAGTAGGGCGAAAACTCTGAGCAGCATCTTGCCTTTGTCTGCACCATTTCTATTTTGGGAAACACAAATTTCTCAACCCTTTTAAGGCGCTCGTGATGCCTTTGTTGTCATTGTTATCTGTTATAAAAGCAATCTCAGACTCCCGCAGGTGGCTGCATTCAGCTCAGGTGTGGTGTTTGTTTGTGTCGGCGAATACATCCAGTGTTGTCGCACCGCTGTTTATGCAGTTGAGAGCGAACCTATTTTCAGAAGGACCAGCATGTGGAAAAAAAACTCTTAAGAGCCATGCATTTCTTTGTTGTTATCTGCTATGAAGTTCCAGCAGGTGTTTGTCGTGGCACCGGCGAGGCTGGGAGCGAGTGAATCTTTTGTTCTTACGGGCAGCAGGTAGCAGTGCTGCGGCACTCAGGCGCCGGGCTGACTGAGAGGGGATGGGGAACCCCACGCGGCAGAGTGGCAGCCCATGCTTCAGGTGTTGGCTGAACTGCACAATCACATGACCTATTGCGGCCCCCTCTAGTGGTGAACTCCCAAACTAGCTCAGTTCTTTGGCCTGTTGGAACAGAGGCAGATGTCCCTTGTGGGAATGGAGCTTATATGTAGGTTTCATAAATGACAGTCAGTTCCAGCAGAGACAGATGTTTGCACACGTTGTGTAGTGCATCTTTAATGCATCTCGATACAAAGCATTTACTTGCAGGACTGTATTCTTCTTCTTCTTCTTCATATGTGCAGGCACTAATGTTCGCTTCCATTCTTCATGCAGTGAGCTGTGGATGCACTCCTCAGCTGGGCGAGTGCATGTAATACAGCTATTAAAACTCCCCATCTGGCACAAACATCTCACTAATTGTACACATGCTCTTTCCACAGCAACACCTCAACAAGCACTGACCTCTCAACCTCTTGTGACAGTAACACCACACTAAGCCACTAATGTTGTAAGTAGATAATAAATTTGAACAAATTGGAACAAATTTAAACAAATTTCAACAAATTTATACAAATTCGAACTGAATGACATCATGAGCAGTCTCTAGTGGGGAGGCAACGTCATACTAACTCCCCTCAGCTGCAGGATTAAGATCTTAGAGCAAAATTCCCTCTAAAATTCAAATTTCCCTGCCAGTTTTCCAAGTGGATAATGCGCCATCATGCAAAAAGTCGGAAAGGGAGGGCTGGGGACTGCCAGGTGACCCATAGAAGCACATAATTCAGTTTCCCACCAAAATTCAAACTTTCCACCAAGGGGGCGTGGCATTTTCCCACCAAATGCCGCCATCTTGGATTACGGTACTTGCGTCATCAGATGACGTCACGGTCATCTTGGATGACGTCATGCTCCAAAAAATCTACCGTACTACCAAAGCTCACTCATGTACCCTTGATGACTGCACGACACAATACTTTATGCCTCGCCTGGGCTCATCAACACCAACATTGGACTGTTGGTGACTAGAAACATACTGCCTGGTCGGACGAGCCTTGTTTCGAATTCTACAGAGCGAATGGACACGGACAGGTATGGAGACCACATGAATCCATGGACCCTGCATGTGAGCAGGGGACTGTTCAAGCTGCTGGAGGCTCTGTAATAATGTGGGGCATGTGCAGATGGAGTGATATGTGACCCCTGATACATCTAGATACGACTGACAGGTGACACTTACGTAAACATCTTGTCTTATCTCCATCCATTCATTTCTGTTGTGCATCTGACAGATTTGGACAATTCAAGCAGGACAATACGACACCCCACACGTCCATAATTGCTACAGAGTGGCTGCAGGAATACTCTTCTGAATTTGAACACTTCCGCTGGCCACCAACTTCCCACACAAGAACATTATTGAGCAAATCTGGGATGCCTTGCAATGAGCTGTTCAGAAGAGATCTTCATCCCCTCGTACTCTTACAGATTTGTGGACAGCCCTGCAGGATTCATGGTATCAGTTCCCTCCAGCACTACTTCAGACATTAGTCGAGTCCATGCCACGTCGTGTTGCAGTACTTCTGCGTGCTCATGGGGCCCCTACAAGATATTAGACAGGTGTACCAGTTTCTTTGGCCCTTCAGTGTTTATAAGCGTAGCAGCATCGAACGATGAATCATTCTAGAGGCCGAAAATGTGCAAATCCACTAATATAAGGGACCTTGACAAAGTGCAGATTTTTATGGCCCAGCGCCGGAGAACAAGCATGTCAGCGAAACTGGCTGGCTGTTAGTTACTGTCGTCAGCATTTATAGAAAGTGGTCGAAGGATGGTGAGAGCTTGAGTAGATATGAGGGACTGGACATCCAGGCCACTTCGCAGAACATGAAGGATGGAGGCTTGTTCACTCTGTAAAACAGGATAGGCGGAGATCTGTGGAAGGTCTAACAACAGAGTACAATGGTGGCATAGGCACAAGTGTTTCACAGCACACCGTTCAGCAGCAGGAGACCCCCACGTGTTCTCAGTTTGCTCCAACGACATCATCAGTTACGACTGCAATGGGCACGGGATCATAGAGATTGGACCGCGTACCAATGAAAACATTTCGGCTTGTCGGATGAATCACAATCTGTGTTACAGCAGTGTGTGTGTCCTGATACGTCGTCATCCTAGTGAATGGCCGCTCGGAACCTGCTCGGTGCCACGGACGCAGGCCGGTGGGGATAGTTTTATACAATGGGGGTGAGTAAGGGGGGGGGGGGGGGGGGGAACTCCTGTATAGTACTATAGGCACCACGACGGCTGGGGACTTCCTTCAAGATTATTGTGGACCACCTCCATCTTTCATGATTGATGTCGTTCCTGACAGTGATGGATCTTCCAGCAGAGTAACTGTCCGGTTACAAGGCCCGAATCGTACTATAGTAGTTTGAAGACCGTGACAGTGAACTCAGAACTGGCGTCTTGATCATCAAACTCGCCTGACGTGAACCTAATAGCCAAAGAAGCCACACGCCAATCGGATTTTCGTAATTATTTATTTACTTATTTATCTTTTTATATTTGTAGTACGTAAAGTTCAGAAGTCATCCATAAATCTGCCAAAGCAGTTCGGGCAACTCTCAAAAATTGCCGAGAATATCGAGTTTGAAATTTTTCGCGCGAGTTTAATTCACTAAAGTAGCAACAATTTCTCCAAGGACAGCAGGTTCTGTCGAAGAACATTTTCCTGCCATATAGGCGGCTTGGGTTAGATTCGCACCTCGTGCACTTTTTAAAAAAGCATTACACGAGAAAAATACGTAAAAATACAAAACGAAAAATCGAAAGACATTCTATCGTTCGTGACTGCTAGTCGTTGGTCTGAGTCTCGTTGCAGTCCTTATTATTTTCGTTTCTTTTTCGTTCAATTAGAATACTTACATTATTTAAATATGAAATTCATCAAACGTATGCTGATTAATACATCTAAATATCGTTTTTACCGCAATAAATTGAGTGGATTCGTGTTAAAAATGCAGCATTTCTGCAGTGTGGTCTATGCTGAGAAAATTATGGTTTTCTGTGTTTTGACGATGTTTATGATTCTGACTACTGAAAATAGAAATAAGATGATCTGCATTTTTCATTAAGTAATTAGATGTATTAATGTGCATATATTTGATGAATTTTATTTTTAAATGGTGTACTGTAGCATCACATCTGTGGTATGAAACAATGGACACACAGCAGATAAAGAGTATCTGAATTTTCATTTTTGCCACAAAATTTTTATTTTTTTAAAAGTTAAACAATCTCTATTAACAGTATTTTATAAAATTCGCGAATTAAAAATTTATATTTGCTATGGAACCTGGAATCTTTCATGCAGCATGTAATTAGAAATAAGATGAACTGTATTTTTCATTAAGTAATTAGATGTGTTAATGTGCATATATTTGATGAATTCTATTTTTAAATGGTGTAGGTATTTTGACTGAACTAACGATTACTAGTCTCGACTGGTACCAGTTTCTTTTTCTTTTCTTTTTTTTTTTCATGCTTATGCATTTAACGCTTCGTGGAAATGTTAAAAAGCTTGTGTCCGGCAGGAATCTAACCCGACCCGCCTCCATGACAAATGAGCACTCTGTCACAGAACCCCAGATCACGTAAGAAACAGATTGACCGTCCTTAAGGCGGAACAGGCAACCGTAAAAATAGTTTTCCCGTCGGTCAACAGATGTCACAGGCGACGCTACAATGCTAACTGACCTGTCCATGTCGCGGAATTGGCAACGCTGTATCTTTGGTGACGTGAATGACGCTGATTTGTGTTCAGCTAGAGCGTTGCACGCGAAATGCATTCGTCACACAGCTGACTGTAGACTATGATCAGCTATGGTTTTTCCCGAGTTTTCAATCGAAGAATGTAGATTAGCTCCTGTAATTCTACAAACCAAGTTTATTTCTCACAATCATATGCGAAATGAAATAAATGAAAAGTAACACACAAACATTTCTCGCGAGTTAATGTTTAAATGCAGACTGTATTGCAGTCGCAAGGGTTTTACACTCGCCTTCCATGCCGTCTATTTCCTCTTTGCTATACAGCTCTTCTGATACGGATTATGGTGGTAAAAAAGATCTCCACGTGCAGGTTAACACTAGAAAGTTTTCAAAATGCGCACTCGGTTATGATGCGAATTAAGGCTGGAAATATTTCAGTGACAGTCATTTCAAATTTAAATTCTTTTACTTTGCATGTAACTTATCGTAAATGATATAAGAGTGGCACAAAACGATGAATTTTGAACTGTTGTTGAAAGGGGGTTGCAAACGCGGTAATATACAAGTGAAAGCGTGTTTTTCGAGCATATTTTGGCGGTGTCAACTTTGAAGAGCCACAGACGGCAAACCACAATTATGTTAAAAATTTACTTTGTACAGTTTAAAGATAACCCGCAAATATTCGCAACAGACGTACGCTTTTATCTGCAACACAGTTATTACTGGGGATATCCGCACTCGCGCAGACATGTTATTATAAGTAGTGTTGTTTTCAAGTGAAAGCTCTGTGAGGATTATTAGCGTACAGATAAAAAAAAAAAATAAAAATATGCAGCGTCTTATTAAGTTTGCATGTTCTGCTCGTTCTCTTCTATTCTCCTCCCTTCATTCCAGTATAAACGCTTGTTCACAAGTATAAACGAATGGCAGTGAACATTGGCGAATTATCTATGAATACTCTTTTGAAGCAGTGTAAACGAGGTTTTACACTCGTTCCCTTCGTTCGCTCTAGTATATACCAGGATTTAGAGGGACCGATAATCTAGCAGTTACATGACGACTATTATTCATTTATTTCACTGTTGCGATTTCATCTCTAGAGCCATTTTCAAGTACCAAGGGAAAGGTCTTGTAAGGTAATGCTTCTTAAATTGTTTACCAAATGTTACCGCACTATCCTTTGCATTTTGTTATCCATATGTTATATTTGTTTCAGTTTTCACATTGCACACAAAAATGCCTCTACACCCAAAATTACGATAGTGAAGTGAATAAACAGTTTTAAAAAGTCCAAATCGCAGCAAAGATTTTGTCGGGTACAGCTAAACTGGTGGCTGTCCGACCTTTGCTTAACGTGATTCGGAAAAATGAAGACCTTCAGTTGAGTAACAATAACTTTATTGCGAGCGCGTATCTTGCGACGCCCGGCATGCATGGACAGATCGGAGCTATAAAATTTGCTTCCGGCCTATACAGAGTATCCTTAATCCTCGAAAAACTTCCGTAATTTGGAGAGGAAACAGTACTCGTCCACACAAGTCAGGAGGCAAGGAACTACTACTAACTCAAAAAAACAAGGAATAATAACAATAAACCGAACGTATATAAAAGATAGAAAACACAGCGCCTCTAGAGGCTGGGCGCGGAACTACACCAACGTCGCGTAAAGTAATTGCGACCGCACACCACTGCACTGACACACGCGCACAGCACACACACACACGAGCGAGCTTGAATTAGCGCGCTGCAGCGTCGCTACATCAGCCCCCCGGGCGGAAGCGGAGCGTCGGCGTCGAGATACCGCGCCGGAAAGTGCACCCGACGTCCAGAACGGGTCGTCCTCGTCGGAGGAGGAGGAACAACGTCAGGAGGTGGATGTTGTGCTGCGTTGGGCGGCGGATGTTGAAGAGCCGGCGCCGGAGATGTGGCGTCAGTGTCTGGAACAGCGGTAGGTGAATGCCTGCGACGAGGTGCCGCTAGTGGGGTGTCAGGAAAAACATACGCAGGTTTAACCCGATTCAACGCGACATTCGTAGTTTTGCCGTTCACTAGGATATCCATGGTGTGGGCACCGCGCCGTAGCACTTCATATGGACCAGAATAAGGAGCTTGTAGAGGCGGTTTAACGCCCTCAGTGCGGAGCATGACGTGACGACATTGTTCCAGGTCCTGGTGCACGAAAGTGGGCGGCTTGCCATGACGTGTGGCTTTCGGAGGGCGAATCTTTGATACATGGTCCCTCAATCGTCGCAAGAAATCCGGCTGGCCAGTAGACACTGTCTCTGTGGCATCAGCGTCTACAAAGTCACCAGGAAGGCGCAGTGTTTCTCCATAAACCAGTTCTGCCGCTGACGACCCCAGGTCTGGTTTGAAAGTCGTCCGTAAGCCTAACAAGACCACTGGTAGTGCGGTTGTCCAGGTTTCTTCGTGGCACATCAGCGCGGCCTTCAAACAACGGTGCCAGCGTTCGATCATTCCGTTGCTTGCTGGGTGATAACTTGTGGTCTTATGGTGGGTGTAACCACAAAACTTGGCCAGCTGTGAGAACAGGTCTGATTCAAATTGCCGTCCGCGGTCAGTGGTAATATGTAGTGGGCATCCAAATCTTGCCAACCAAGTCATTGCAAAAGCGGAAGCTAATGTGTCTGCTGTGATATTATCCACCGGCACTGCCTCCGGCCAACGTGTAAAACGGTCGATCATTGTAAACAGATATCTTTGCCCGTTCGAAGGTGGAAGTGGTCCGACTACATCTAAATGAACGTGGGCAAAGCGGGCGGTGGTATCCGGAAAATCGCCGATCGGTGCGTGTACATGGCGGTTAATCTTGCAGCGTTGGCACTGAAGACAAGATTGGACCCACTCGCGGCAGTCTTTTTGCATGCCTGGCCACACGAAACGTTGCGATACTAGGCGGAATGTCGGGCGTACCCCGGGATGGCACAATCCATGTACTATATCAAAGGCTTGTCTTCTAAAAGCCGGCGTCAGAAAGGGACGAGGTCGGCCGCGAGAAACGTCGCAGTATAGCTGTGTATCTTCCCCCGGAACATCAACGAGTTTCAGTTGCAATGCGGAAGCCGTGTCTTTGACATAGGCAAGGAGTTCTTCGTCGTCTCTCTGTGCCTGTGCCAGTGCAGGAAAGTCTATGGTACTGGAAACACTGCTGATCCGTGAAAGGCAATCCGCAACAATGTTGTCGATCCCAGAAATATGTCTAATGTCGGTAGTAAACTGGGCCACGAACTCAAGGTGATGAAATTGACGGGGAGAGCAGTTGACACTATTCCGACGGAAGGCGAACGTGAGTGGCTTGTGGTCTGTATATATCGTGAAAGTTCGCGCTTCCACTTGGGGGCGAAAATATTTCACTGCCTGGTATACTGCCAGGAGCTCACGGTCATATGTGCTCCATTTTCTCTGTGCAGGCGAAAGCTTGTGGGAATAATACGCCAGTGGCTGCCATGCGTTGTCGGACCATTGTTGTAACGCGGCACCGATCGCCGTCTGGCTCGCATCTACGACAATTGCTAATGGCGCGTCGAGCCGTGGGTGTGCGAGAAGCGCCGCGTCGGCCATGCTCCTCTTTGTTGCCTCGAACGCAGAACACATGTCCTCTGTCCACTGTATCAGAGACTTGCTATTTACTTTAGGGCCCGATAATGCCGCCGTCAAAGGTTCCTGCAGCTCCGCAGCGTGAGGAAGGTGTCGTCGATAAAAATTGAGCATCCCCAAAAAACGACGTAATTCTTTGATCGTAGTTGGTCGGGGTAGCTGCAAGATAGCGTCCACCTTCTCGGACAGAGGAAGAGAGCCTTCAGCAGAAATCTTATGGCCAAGAAATGTCACCTCTGACTGCCCGAAAACACATTTGTCCACGTTCAAGACGACACCGTAACGCTCCAACCGCTCGAAAATCTCTCGCAGATGTTGTCGGTGTCGATCGTGGTCAGCAGAGAACACTAACACATCGTCCAGGTAGGCGAAACAGAACGGCAGCCCTTGGAGAACCGAGTCTATAAACCTTTGCCAGGTCTGAGCGGCATTGCGTAAACCGAAAGTCATAAATTTGCTTTCAAATAAACCGAAAGGCGTTATTATTGCAGTCTTTGGAATGTCGTCATTGGCCACCGGAATCTGTGTATACGCTTTAGCGCAGTCCGGAACTGTGAACACCGTGGCACCATGTAAAGCGTGATTATAATCCCTCAGTAACGGAACGGGATATCTGTCCGGCACTGTTCGCGCGTTAAGCGCACGGTAGTCACCGCATGGGCGCCAAGCTCCACCCTTCTTCGGAACAAGATGTAATGCGGAGGACCACGGGCTCTTAGATGGCCGCATTATGCCCTCGCGAATCATGGCGTCAAATTCTGCCTTCGCTATCTTCAATCGGTCCGGAGCGAGACGCCTAGGTCGGCATGCTACTGGGGGACCATCCGTCGTTTGAATGTAATGCACCGTGTCATGTGGTATGAACCTGGGAGCGCCGGGCGGCCTGGTCAAGTTCGGATATTTAAGCAGTAATTCAGTGTACTCACCCTCCGTAGCATGGACCAACTTGGCACTGTGCGTTGCGGTGTCGCGACGGAAACCCGTGACTGCTAAGCCAGTGACGCTGTCTACCAAGCGTGCGTTAGCGACGTCCGGCAGCAGGTGGTAGTGTGCGAGAAGATCAGCCCCGACGATCGCCTCCGTGACGTCAGCCACTGTAAAATTCCACCCGTACGCGCGACGTAGGCCGAGATTAAGCTCCATCCTCTGTGTGCCATATGTTGCGATGGAAGAATTGTTGGCAGCCGTCAGACGGAAGGCAGTTGGCGGCCGGCAACGATGTATGGCTGTTCGTGGTATGATACTCAGGTCCGACCCCGTGTCTATTAAAAACTTAACGCCGGAACTCCTATCGGTAACGAACAGGCGCTTGGAGGATAACTGGCAGTCGGTTGCGCCTATTGTCGACCGCCGGTGGCGTTTGGGTGCGAGCATGGCGATGTGCACTTCCTTGCCTGATCGCCGAATCGTCGGTGGTACCAGCACAACGGTACCTCGCCTTGCGGAGTGGTAGTACCGCCGGAAGATCTGCTTCTCGAACGCCGCCGTCTGTATCGGCTTCTTCTATTATTGTCGTCGTCACGTGCCAGCAGCGCACTGACCTGGGCGCACAAAAGCTCAACCTTGGCAGCGAGAGAATCATGGTCGGCTCGTGCTACAGACGCGGGACTGTTTGCACTGTTGTCCAACGCCGCGACTGCGCTGACCGGAGCCGGTGTGATCGCGTCCTGAATCCGGTCTGCTAGCTGCGCCACGTCATCCAGCGGCATGTCCGTTTGTGAGGCGATTATGGCTTTTATTTGCGGCGGCAACCTACTGCTCCACAGTGTTCTGAGCAGACTGTCTGGCACAGTAACGGTGTCAACTTTGCTGCGTAGATGTCGCAGGTATTGAGAAGGCTTCCTGTCGCCAATTTCTTCCTGTGTCAGAACCTGACGTATCCGGTCCTCTTGTGACGCGGCCACCCGTCGAATCATCTCTGATTTTAGCCTGGCATAAGCTCCAGCCTCGGGCGGTGCTGTGATTATGTCCTGCACCTCGGCTGCATAACGTTGGTCGAGTTGGCTCACAATCAGCGCAAATTTAGTTGCTTCGACCGTTATTCCAGCGCAGCTAAAACTTGCCTCTGCCTGCGCGAACCAGAGTACCGGGTTGTCGGGCCAGAACGGCGGCAAACGGACTGCAATTCTGGAGACGGCCTGCTGTTCGGTCATTATGTGCTCGTTACTTACGTAGCTCACGGCTGCTTCTTCTTAATCACGTCGGTCTCTGCTTGGATCACGTCGGGCTCTGCTTGGATCACGTCGGGGTCACCACTTGTCGGGTACAGCTAAACTGGTGGCTGTCCGACCTTTGCTTAACGTGATTCGGAAAAATGAAGACCTTCAGTTGAGTAACAATAACTTTATTGCGAGCGCGTATCTTGCGACGCCCGGCATGCATGGACAGATCGGAGCTATAAAATTTGCTTCCGGCCTATACAGAGTATCCTTAATCCTCGAAAAACTTCCGTAATTAGGAGAGGAAACAGTACTCGTCCACACAAGTCAGGAGGCAAGGAACTACTACTAACTCAAAAAAACAAGGAATAATAACAATAAACCGAACGTATATAAAAGATAGAAAACACAGCGCCTCTAGAGGCTGGGCGCGGAACTACACCAACGTCGCGTAAAGTAATTGCGACCGCACACCACTGCACTGACACACGCGCACAGCACACACACACACGAGCGAGCTTGAATTAGCGCGCTGCAGCGTCGCTACAATTTCATTTAAAAATTATATGATATGATTCTTGTACAGGAAGGGCTGCCACGTTACATCGAATATAACATCGACAAAATTTAAATAGGATCGAATGCTTATGGCTCTTAATTAATTCTCACTCGTAACTAATTTATTGATTTGCCTGAATTTAAAATCCACTCGCGTAACCTTTCTTTATCGTTGACGGGAAATCTGAACATTTTTAGTTCAGGATTTGTTCGTCTACTCCCTCCACAGTTGATATACTCGTAGGTCCTCGGTATGACGACTCGATCCTCTACCACCGGTATGTCAGAAACAGCTGTACTTCACAGACGCCAAATAGTGGAAAGCTGCACGCGTTCGGCTGATGTTGCCACATATTTCACAGAACGGAGTGCCATCTAGTGGTTGATTCCAGAAGTAAGGGTGTGACGCTGTTGCCGCCTGGTGGCCGTTCCCTGACAAGGGTTGCCTGCTAGACCAAGCGATCGGGCAATCTGTTTCTTACGTGATCTGGGACAGAACTACGTGTCTTATGGAAAGATTGCTGTAGCTCTAATGAATTAAATTAGGTCGGAAAACTTTAAAGTCCATTTTCTCGAGAATTTTTGAGAGGTGCATTGAACTACTTCGGGCGATATAAAAAATGGAAGGAACTGTCTGATGAACAGAGAATATGGACTGAGAGTATACAAATGAAAGACGAAAGTAATCAGGATAATCAGAACTGAGGTTATCCATAAAGTTAGCGTAAAAATTGGGAACCACATAATCGACCAGGTGAAGGAGTTCGACTGCGCTGGAAGCACAATGACGCTGGACGGACAAAGTAAGGACGATATAAGAAGCAGACTGGCACAGGCACAGAAGACAGTTCTAGCTAGAACAAATCTGATAGTTTGAAACATAAGCTTTAATGTGAGGGAGAAATTTATGAGAATGTACATGCGGACAATGGTACCATATGGATGTTAATACTGGACCGTGGGTAAATTGGGAAAGAATCAATTCAAAGCATTAGAGAGAGAGTAAAAAATAAGTAGACGGATAAGAAATGAGTTCTCCTCCGCATAGATGAAGAAAGGAATATGCGAAAAACACTTGCTAGAAGGAGAAACAGGATGACAAGGCGTGTTAAAATGTCAGGGAAGACTTCCAGGATAGTGGAAGGAGTTGTAGAGGGTAAAAACTGTACGGGAAGACAGAGATTGGAATACTTGAAATCGTTGGATGCAAACGCTAGTCTGAGATGAAGAGGCTGAAACACAGTAGGAAGTCTTCGTGGGCTGAATGAAACTAGTAAAAAGCCTGATTACAAAGAAGAAGAAGAAGATGATGATGATGAAGAGAAAGGGGAGAAAGGCCATGTAGTGAGCTGGATGAATTGTCACTTATCCCGTGTTCCATGCGACGTCCATTAGCAATGTCCGCACGGTTTGAGGCGCCATGTCACGGATTGCGCGGCCAGTCCCGCCGGAGGTTCAAGTCCTCCCTCGGGCATGGCTATGTGTGCTGTTCTGAGTATGTTAGTTTAAGTTAGTTGAAATAGTATGTAAGTCTAGGGACCGATGACCTCAACAGTTTGGTCTCTTAGGAATTCACACGCACATCAGCAATGGAAAATATTGACATGTTTCTTGTGCAAATAACTTTTAGAAAAGCTGTATTTTACTTGTTCATTCGATAGAGCGGTCTTGAACTAGGCGAGTGCAATGTTGAGTTTAATGAGTTCTATTAAAAGGGACCCAAAAAAATATGAAAGGTAACCAGTTCTCCATTAGCGACTGAGTATCGCTGTCACGGTATAAAACGTCTTGAGAATAATTACTGTAGTGCAGCATTTCCCAACCATTCAGTATTCGCGACTCAGTTTTCAATCATAGTTTTCACCACTCCCCTCCCCTCCCCTACCCACAAAATGCTCCCCCACCTCCTTCTTCATACGATAACAATATATGCAGGGTGGTCAGAAGTAGTCTGAAAAGCTTGTAAAGGTGTTGCAGCGTAGGTTGTGCTGAGAAATAATTGTTAAGAAAAGAATCCAACACGTTGCGCCGTTTCCGTGTTAATTAGCATTGAAGTTAGCCAATTGGGCTACTGCACTCACAAATTCATACAACCTGCCAAGCGGTATCGCCAAACATGTTCTTCGTTTGGTTTCCTGAAACCAAACAAATGAGCAGTACAAAAATTGGACATGGATTGGTATGAAGGATCGAACTCAAGCCAACGGCTGAGCAGCCTCATGTGGTTCTACACTATCAAGTTAACTTACAGTAACTGTACCTGGCAGGCCAGCTGAATTTGCGCAGGAACGGGTCATATATGCTGTAGGTATTTTCACTGAACCAGTGATTAACAGTCTCAATTGGTACCAGTTTCTTTTCTTTCTTTTTCACGCATATGTATTTAACACTTCATGGAAATGCACCTTAGTAGGGGGCCTAGGCTGGTGCAAGTGCATTATGTTAGTGCGGGCTGCCTACATCAGGAACAGGTATGCACTCAGGGACAAACCTATTGTTCTCCTTTGATTGACAGGTCCTTAGCCTATTATTCTGTTAAGTGGTTTTCCATGTTGCTGCACTTAACCAGTTGTTCCCCCCACCCCCTCCCCCATCGCTGCTACAGGTACACTTTCAGTTCTGAGTTAACCTATTGTTCTGATAAGTGCTTTTCCATGTCATCCCCATTTCCTTTTGATTGACAGGCACTTAATCTATTGTCCCCCCAAGCCCCACCCCTCCTGAAACCCCTTTTCACCCCTCGCTGCTACATGTATACTTTCAGGTCTGAGTCATTGGAATAGACACCCTCTCACTCTTATCAATTTGATTGAAAACTTAATTAAATTGATCAATTTATTAACCTCTCTGGTGGTAAAGTGCCACGCCCTCCTCCCCTCCCCTCCACCAGAAAAATGGTGGAAAGTTCAAATTCCTACAGGATAATGCATCACATCACAGTTATCTCTACTAGGCTAAGAAAATCGTGGAAAGATAGGTCATTTGGGCTACCCCCGCTAACCTAAGTCATCCGGCTGCCACTTCTTCCTATGAATGGGCATCAAGTTTGAATTTGGGTGGTAAAGAAGGGTCACTTGGGGTTTCGCTACCAACATAAGAAAATTGCGGCAAACAAAGCTCACATCCACTAACCTAAGTCACCCGACAGCCACCTCTTCCGAGGGATTTGTGGGAAATGGAATCAGCCTGCACTGGGCTGTTGGAGAGAGGAATTAGTGTACATTATTTATTTAGGAACAATTTATTTAGGGATGGAGTATATTTATCACAATGATACAGAACACACACTATGACATGCCACACAGCATACAGACCTGCAAACCACTCCTAAATAACTCACCTATAATGCTCAACACACATGCCTGCTAATTGTAAACTGTCAAAATAACGCGTTGAACTGCTTACAGACATGCAAACCACTCGTAAATAATGCAATATATTTACGTTCAGAGACCCAAACAAATCTTAAACTGTCAAGATAATAATCCATCTAAAACACTCTACAACATACTTGCTAATTGCCAACTGTCGAAATCATGCACCAGTCTTTATTTAAACAATTACAGACAACACCACCATCCAGTGTGCTCGCCAGGAGGTCCACACTCCAAATGACCTACTACTCAGTACCACCACCAGAGAGCGCTGTAGTCCATTCTGTTACATAATCCAAGATGGTGGGGGGAAATGGCGGGAAAATGACTCTGCCTATGCTGGACATAAGTTTTTACTTTGCAGGCAGTGTCTAAACCACGAGATCTAGACTACAACTGACCTAGTACACAGTACTGCTACCAGAGGGTGCTGTCATCCCTCATGTGACGTAATCGAAGATGCTGGTCTGTAGGGGAAAATGGTGCGAAAATGACTCAGCCTGCACTGCGCTGCTTATTTAGTTCTGAACATTTTGTTTAGGGATGGAGTATATTTATCACACTGGTACAAAACACATGCTGGGGTTACGCCACACAGCCCATAGACCTGTAAACTACTCCTAAATAACGCTCTGTGGACATGCAAACAACTCCTAATTTTCCAAAATAACTTCAATATAGACCGGCAAACAACTCCTAAATAATGCTGCACAGTGATGTGTAGACACGCTCAGTGCTCATAAAATGTCCAAATAGAGCGTGGCACAGCCTACAGGTCCTCTCGTAAAGTAATGCAATCAATACGCGCATGCACCGCTCCCCCCCATCCTGACCACTGGACTGCACAGGATAGAGACAGCCACATGAAATGATGCGAATGTCATCTGTGAAACCACGCAGATGACCACACACATGAGGTGGTGACATCCCTTTGATACTTGGTACCTGAGAAATTCCTCTCAGAATATGTAATCACCTAGTCACCATTGATGACACGGTTGGACGGGAGCGAAGACTTATTTCAGAGCGCAGATGCTCCAAGCTGGACTGCATGCTTGGGTTCGTCACTACCCTCCCTCTAACTGTGGTCCAGCGAAGACGCTGCAGAAATCAGTTCCAGAATAGCACGAGCTGCTTTCTCCTTAGTGATTTTAACGGGCCATGCATGACGTGTGGCTGACGCATCTTCTGCGCATAGCTTCTTACCATCGCAAGTGCATCTAGCAATGTTATACTGAGGCCACATTGCTATCTAAAATAATTACCAAGTTGTACTCGCAGAAATTATATAGTGTCCCAGATGTACCTAACGTGCGCTTTTGTAGGAGTTTTCGTGTTATCAGCTTGTATGCTCCGAAATTCTTGCCCTAACAGAACCTGTTTACAAAAATAGAACACAATAACATCGAATGCACTCTTCCAAGCAGTCCTAATATGGCACTCATTCCATCACGTGTTACCCTTCCTGCTCTCAACATACGCAAATGTTCTCATGGTTATGTAGAGACTCCTATATCCCGGCACAAATGATGTAAATGAATCGAGCATTATGATTGGCTCTTATCGAATTTACCCACCGAATTACTGATGCTGTCGGTATCGAAGCACCATCCACCTCTTCTTTCTTTCTGCAGACAGGACTTTCAGCAGAAAAATTATTTTGCACAAATCGCTAAATTGCATTGACAGTTAGACCTGCAAAGTTGCCTATAGATCATCAAATACATACGATACTCAAAAGTATATTGGAAGCCAGGAACATATCTACCAGCGTAAATACAATTAGATATTACGATTGCCGCTACAGTCTGACACTGATTGATGTACAGGTAACATCTCTTAACAGCTGTGCTTCTGGAACCAATCTCAGTATCTATAGCGCACATAATTTTCCACATAAAAAATCTCTCACAGTTGTCGATGTGCTGAATCTATACGTCCCTCACGATAGGATACACAGTCATCCTCTCTAGTCATGCCACAACATAAACCACAGTAACTTTACAAGGCAATATATACAGATTTTACTAAACATAAGCCTTAGTAACTTTACAATGCAATATATACACATTTTACACAAACAGCGGAGTTATCTTTTATCTCTGTACAGCACCCAAAAAAATAATGGTATGCCTACAAAAAATGGTTCAAATGGCTCTGAGCACTATGGGACTTAACATCTGAGGTCATCAATCCCCTAGAACTTAGAACTACTTAAACCAGGCTAACCTAAGGACATCACACACATCCATGCCTGAGGCAGGATTCGAACCTGCGACTAGCGGTCGCGCGGTTCCAGAGTGAAGCGCCTAGAACCGCTCGGCCACACTGGCCAGCTGGTAAGCTTACACTCACACCGGCTATATGTCATGATTCTCATCAGTGCTAGGGAAGTACCGTCCACCTTTTCATTCTTTCTACTCAAGTGACATTCAGCTGTACAAAAGCTATTTTATGCTGATCGCCATATTGCACTGACAACTAAACCTTGCAAAGCGCCATACATATTGTCAAATACGGAAAGACTCTTACTCAATTACACTGTCCTCCCACTGGGACCAGGAGCTTGAATATTAGTGCATGAAACCAATCTCCAACTCAGCAGTATATCAATGGGTACCATGTCGATGTAGTAAACATACAATTCATATTCTACACCATACAAAATCATCCCTTTTAATTCAGAAAGCCCTCAATGAATCGAAATGACTCTCAGAACTGATGTGCAAAGACAGGCTCGTTTCCCCCTCAGTACAAACATGCTACTGTTTCTGGTCCAGACCTTCCTGCTTGCTTGCGTTTCTCACTCATCTGCAGATTCTGGGATTACATGAACACAAGTATTTCCGCATCGTTTGCCATAATATTATATCATTTTCGCGGTACTTTTCGATATCAAGCACACAGCAGTAGCCCCCCAATCACTCACGAAACATAATTCTGAAGATATAGACTGGAAATTATTTCTCTACAAACCCGAAATTTAGGCTAGGTGGAGCGTGCTCTAGACCACTGAGTAACTAGAAACAAATAGATGAAAAATGATATTTCCACCCACGAATACCTATCTCGCTGATGTAACAGATTCCAAATCATCCCTATAATTTACAAGCCAACTAAGGTCTTTCCCATTTCTAGAGAACAGGCAAACATGTCTTCCACATGCCAGATGCACACACCACACTCGATCTTCTCTCAACTAAATAAAGGCATGAAATGCGCAGAAGCCGTCAACCAAACAATTTACATGGGAAGGAATAACCATCCAGTGCAAACACACTTCCGTACACAATCTTCTCAAATTTCCACTTGATCACGAAAGCCGCCCATCTTATGATTGCAGTCACAATTGAACGTCATTCGACAATGAGCGAAGTATCGGAAATACACACTGCTGTCAGCAGTGGCTCTGGAAATATAAATATCACTACCCTTCTTATGAATCGATGTACTCTTCCCTTTGCCTGCGATACGAAATAATACTGACCGAAAATCAATGATGGGTGTGCATGTCTCTTAGATTTCTTCCTGTGAGTGCTACCACTGTGTCTTATAAAGAGAGGCGTAATCGGTTAGATGTTAAAAAAAAACCGATCACAACAACTACTGCATGTTACTGTCACAAGCGATCTTGATTCTACAAGTGCACACAAGTATCCATGTTAAAGGCTGTACCCGCTTTACGAATCGAGGTACAACATTACCTCTCAATGAGGTGCTTTTTACAGACAAATACCGTGACAGTGATCGTAGGAATGTGTATTATCAGATCATGATGCAACCTAGTGGTAAAATTACCACATTTTGAAATTGATTTGGCTAAGGAACATAGTATGTAAGCGGTATTTGCCACTCCCTCAAACGGCCACCAGCTAGATAATTCTATAGTATCTGTAGTGTCTTGAGACCATATGAGAGGTTCTGCGATATATCCACTGAATTATAGGCGATGACTGATTGAGAAGGAACACAAACAGTAGTAGTAGATGATGTGTCGATTGAGGTCATAAGAAAAAAAAATGTACACTAGATTTTCAGATCTCTAGTGTTACACTATCCTCTAGAAACAGCTCTTTCCATTCAATCACATACACATCATTGGATCCTATTGACAATTCCTTTAATGATTACAAACACTACTCAATCATATTTCTGGCACTCTCATATCTCGCAACGAGTCACCTTCCTCGAACCTGTCTGCTACAGTAAAATTACAACCTGGTTTTAGCCAGACCCTACACATCCTGCAGTTGCGCCCATTTCTACAGCTTCGCACAGGTGATTATTCCATTTTAAGTCAGAACTAAGCAGAAGTCGGAGAAAACCATACCCCCCACCTTCTGCAACCTGTGTAGAAACAGAGCGACCTGAGTTAGTGCGACAGGAGCATGTTTTGACCATTAGATGGAAATGCACACATTGTGGTGCATTCCCAAACTATATATAAGTACTATAGATCTACGTCCAATCAAATCTATCACCCCAACATGCTTTCATTGTTATTCTCTACCCCCCTACATAGGAAAATTAAGAACTATAGAAGTTCCACTAACTTCATCTGATATAGAAGACATGTAGGCGCCATTGCTTGCATGATGACGCATAGCTGTGGTGCAGTCCAGTACAGAGAAAGAGATTTCGCAGTGCTTCCTCAGAATAGCAAAGTCTGCAGCTCTCCAAACATTCCTAACGGTATACCCAGTCCCTCACCAAGTTCACACCTCAAACTGCGCAACGTTAGGTATTTCTGGGACACTATACAATTTCCACGAGTTCGACTTGGTTATTATTTTAGATAGCAATGTGGCTTCAGTAGAACACTGAGAACGTTGCTAGATGCACTTCCGATGTTAAGTAGCTACACATGGCAATGCGTCAGCCACACGTCGTGCATGATCCATTAGAATCACTAAGAAGAAAGCAGCTTGTGCTATTCTGGAACGGATTTCTGCATCGTCTTCGCAGACCGCATTTAGAGAGAGGTTAGTGATGAACCCACGTGTGTGGTCCAGCTTGGAGCATCTGCACTCTGTAAATAAGTCTTCGCTCCCATCCAACCGCGTCATCAATGGTGACTAGGTGATTACATATTCTGAGAGGAATTTCTCAGGCACCAAGTATCAAAGGGATGTCGCCACCTCATGTGTGTGGTCATCTGCGTGGTTTCACAGATGACATTCGCATCACTTCATGTGGCTGTCTCTATCCTGTGCAGTCCAGTGGTCAGGATGGGGGGGAGCGGTGCATGCGCGTATTGATTGCATTACTTTACGAGTGGACCTGTAGGCTGTGCCATGCTCTATTTGGACATTTTATGAGCACTGAGCGTGTCTACACATCACTGTGCAGCATTATTTAGGAGTTGTTTGCCGGTCTATATTGAAGTTATTTTGGAAAATTAGGAGTTGTTTGCATGTCTGCAGAGCGTTATTTAGGAGTAATTTACAGGTCTATGGGCTGTGTGGCGTAATCCCAGCATGTGTTTTGTACCAGTGTGATAAATATACTCCATCCCTAAACAAAATGTTCAGAACTAAATAAGCAGCGCAGTGCAGGCTGAGTCATTTTCGCACCATTTTCCCCTACAGACCAGCATCTTCGATTACGTCACATGAGGGATGACAGCACCCTCTGGTAGCAGTACTGTGTACTAGGTCAGTTGTAGTCTAGATCTCGTGGTTTAGACACTGCCTGCAAAGTAAAAACTTATGTCCAGCATAGGCAGAGTCATTTTCCCGCCATTTCCCCCCACCATCTTGGATTATGTAACAGAATGGACTACAGCGCTCTCTGGTGGTGGTACTGAGTAGTAGGTCATTTGGAGTGTGGACCTCCTGGCGAGCACACTGGATGGTGGTGTTGTCTGTAATTGTTTAAATAAAGACTGGTGCATGATTTCGACAGTTGGCAATTAGCAAGTATGTTGTAGAGTGTTTTAGATGGATTATTATTTTGACAGTTTAAGATTTGTTTGGGTCTCTGAACGTAAATATATTGCATTATTTACGAGTGGTTTGCATGTCTGTAAGCAGTTCAACGCGTTATTTTGACAGTTTACAATTAGCAGGCATGTGTGTTGAGCATTATAGGTGAGTTATTTAGGAGTGGTTTGCAGGTCTGTATGCTGTGTGGCATGTCATAGTGTGTGTTCTGTATCATTGTGATAAATATACTCCATCCCTAAATAAATTGTTCCTAAATAAATAATGTACACTAATTCCTCTCTCCAACAGCCCAGTGCAGGCTGATTCCATTTCCCACAAATCCCTCGGAAGAGGTGGCTGTCGGGTGACTTAGGTTAGTGGATGTGAGCTTTGTTTGCCGCAATTTTCTTATGTTGGTAGTAAAACCCCATGTGACTCTTCTTTACCACCAAAATTCAAACTTGACGCCTGTTCATAGGAAGAAGTGGCAGCCGGATGACTTAGGTTAGTGGAGGTAGCCCAAATGACCTATCTTCCCACGATTTTCTTAGCTTAGTAGAGATAACTGTGATGTGATGCATTATCCTGTAGGAATTTGAACTTTCCACCATTTTTCTGGTGGAGGGGAGGGGAGGAGGGCGTGGCACTTTACTACCAGAGAGGTTAATAAATTGATCAATTTAATTAAGTTTTCAATCAAATTGATAAGAGTGAGAGGGTGTCTATTCCAATGACTCAGGCCTGTAAGTGTACCTGTAACAGCAATGGGGGGAAAGGGGTTGGGGGAGGGAGAGAGGGTGGTTGGGGGACAATAGGTTAAGTGCCTGTCAATCAAAAGGAAATGGGGGTGATATGGAAAAGCACTTAACAGAACAATAGGGTAAGTCAGATCTGAAAGTGTACCTGTAGCAGCAAGGGGGGAGGGGGTTGGGGGAGGGGGGGAGGGGGAACAATAAGTTAAGTGCAGCGACATGGAAAACCACTTAACAGAACAATAGGCTAAGGACCTGTCAATCAAAGGAGAACATTAGGTTAAGTACCTGTTCCCGATGTAGGCAACCTGTACTAACAAAAATTCGCACTGGCCTAGCCCCTCTACTCACCTTTGCTAAAAGTTTGCATTGGCAGGGAATCGAACCCGGGCTGTCAGCGCAACGATATAAATAGTATTTTGAAAAGTGTAACAGTTCATTACTCTCTTTCTTTTTAGTCCCTTCCCCCTGAAATATAACTTGTTACAGACCCACTTTTAACATGTCACACGTGTGTATGATTTTAATAATAATAACAACCATAAAACATATAAATTATTTAAATGTAATAGTTATTATTTGGATGTGATGCATGTCAAGAAAGTAATTGCCTAGCTTGCCAGATCACCTAATAACCATTCCTGTTCGCACAGAAACCGGGGGCCTCAATTATTTCTGGTGATAATGCTGCACATTATGTTCTGGGAATAATGCTGCTTATTACGATCTACGTTGAAACTCTGTGATCACCAACACAGTCAACGAAGACCAAAAAAGGACGAATAAGGGAAAAAACTGGAGTAGGCGCAAAATATTGTGAAGTGGTAGGGGAGAGTGTAATGAAGAACATATTAAAAATGCCCAACTGTGGTGTATCAGCATTGGCGTGGGAGCAGGGAGCGTTTAAAGGTCACTTTTTACGTTTTCTCGAATGACTCGAAAACCTCTGCTTCTAGCAAAAACGTTTCCCAGTGCAAAATTAAACTGCATAAAATATCCTATAAAAAAGATACTATTCATTTTTTATTCGGAAGTACTAGTTTCTGCGCTGCAGAGGATGTAAAAATTGACTGTTATATGATGTGGGTTAAGAACAAATAGTAAATGACTGTACCTTATCGAATTACAGTAGAGCCGTATTGAGGGAGAAATTGTGTTGCGGACCTGAGACGGGTGGCAGCGGGAGGAAGCGGCGGATGGCGGGTAGAGGTGTGAGGGAGGGCAGGTGGCCAGAATGACGTCACTTACTTCCATCCTTTGTTCGACCGCAAAACGAAGAAACCGAGTCCCCACTCTCTCTACACCATTGCGTCGCAGGAAAGAATTACACATTGTTTCACATCATACCGACTATTCTGCAGCACACCTTGTAAATGCATTAAAAAATAATATGTTAAGTGATCACTTACACTGTAATCCCGAGTCGAACTACAAGCTGGAAAAACGCTACGGGAATGCAAGCAAAGTTTCCGTTCAAACAAATGCACGGGAAAATAATGCCGCAAACAAAACTAAGCATGCGGTCATAAATCGTAAATAAATAGAAATTGTGTTATATGCTGACAGCCACGACAGAGGAATTACCGAAACTTTGCACTACCAGTATGAACTTAAGCAACAGGTTTCATAAAATCAGAGGATCGTATGCAAGAAATCGTCAAAAATTGTACGCCTATAAACGAAAACAGCGCGACACAGAAGCAACGCATTGTAATCCTCGGTGGTGCAAATAATGTTTACAGATATTAATTAAAAGGAACAACTCGCAGTTTGATTCTGTAATTGATTTAGAATAAGACTCAATCTGTTGTTGTTACAGGCATTCCCCACGGGCACGACCAAATTGTTTCATCCTGTGTAAATAAAGACAGTCAGAAAGCAAACAGGATGCACAAAAAAAATTTGCAAATCGACCAACAGTGCTTTATTTCTCACCACAGATGTCTTAGAAAGAGCTCATTTCACAAAACGCTGGATGCACCTAAATAAAAGGGACAAAATAAATTTGGGCCAAAAAAATCATGGATTTTGTGAAAACTGTGTCAAGTGTAATGGGACTGTGGGGCACATTCCTCTAGTATCAGAAGGATCAGTGTCAGAACTTGCAGCAGCAGAAACTGGATCAAAACAGAAGCAGAAATAGCAGCAGCCTGACAGAAGCAACAGCAGAATCAGCAAAAGTCACAGCAACAGAAAGGACCACAGTCTTACACTGTGGGGCAACTGGGACAGCCATTACAATTGCAGCAGCAGCAGGAGAAACAAAGACAGCTGCTGGGAAAATGATAACACTAGCAGAACCCTCACCAACATTAGCAGGAACAACAGCATCAACAACAGTAGCAGCACCTGCAGAAATAGCAAGATCACAAAATGATTCCACCCCATCCCAGTGAACATCACAGCTTCGGACAACAAGAGGACGAAAATATTGAGAGAATGCAGACGTCCACCTCACAGCCAGAATTTTCTGTGGGGGCACAAAATAAAAACTCACAGGTAAATACAAAAATATGAACTTGGTTCTTTTTCATCAAAATGTGCAATCATTAACTAGTAAAATAAGTGAAATGGTGGCAGTTGTGTATCTGTATGAAATAATATAAACTTTATAAATATAAAATTTCCTGTTGAAATAATGAAGGAAAAAGATGTAGTGCTATGAGGAGTTGAGATAATGGACACTAAACTAGCCATTATTTGTTCATAGAGAGCTCCTACTGATGACATAAATACTTTCCTAAAAAGTTTGGAATATTCACTTAAGAGACTAATACAAAGAAACAGAAGAGTTATTCTACGGGTTAATTTTAATATTGACTTTTCAAAGGACACCAAACAAAAAAAATGAAATACTGAATCTCTTGCAAATCTACCACAGAAACAGCAACTCATATCACAAAGACTTCATCTACCACCATTGATTACATATTTGTAAAGGTAGACATGATCTATAAAATGGAAACACTAAACATGGGCTTTGGGGATCACACAGCTCAAAAACTCTCTCTGAGTACGGAAACTGAGTTGCAATTTAAACACTGCCTAACAACCACCAGTAGAAACTACAGTAATGAAAATACAAATCACTTCCTCCATTACCTGAGCAAAGAAAACTGGAAAGAGGATCATAACTGCAAACACACTGATGGTAAATTTAATAACTTATTAACAATTTTTCCTACTATTTTGAATTGTTCTTCCCTCCAACACAGAGGAAAATATACATTAGGAAAACAAAAGATAATGGATCACTTCTGTGAGTCTGGTATCCTCAAACAAAAAAAAGATTACTACACAGATTGTCATCAGAATTTGGTACTTATTACAAAAACTATAAAAAAATCTTCAAAAATGTTGTCAAACAAGCAACAATAATAACAAAGGGCACATACATAGCAAATTCCACCAATAAGATGAAAGCCATATGGAATATTGTAAGGAAGGAAACTGCAGCAGAGCAGACAGATTTCCATAATATTAACAGCCTAGTGGAGAAGTCAGCTGTGATAACTGAACGTACAAAAACAGCAAATGAATTTAATTCCTACTTTACACATATAGCTGAACATCTTATAAATCAAAATTTACAGTGTACTCCCAGAAATCAATCCAGATGTACTATAAATAATAAATCTATTTTTC